>NW_026652283.1:22865969-23030813 GCF_009828535.3 Hylobates moloch | reverse complement strand
CCAGAACTTCCAGCACTATGTTGAATAGGAGTGGTGAGAGAGGGCATCCCTGTCTTGTGCCAGTTTTCAGAGATATTCATTTTTTAAAAAGATGATTATATGAAAAGGTGTTCAACATCGTTGATCAGAGGAATGCAAATCAAAACTACAATGAGATATTATCTCACCCTAGTTAAAATTACGTCTACCCAAAAGGTAAGCAATAAATAATGCTGGCAAGGATGTGGAGAAAAGAGAACCCTCATACACTGTTTGTGGGTGTGTAAATTAGAGCAACCACTATGGAGAATTGTTTGGAGGTTTCTCAAAAAACTACACATTGAGCTACCACGTGACCTGGGTAATCCCAGTGCTGGGTATATATCCATAAGAAAGGAATCAGTATATATATATATATATATGCACACACACATATAAGAGATATCTGCACCCCCATGTTTATTGCAGCACTACTCATAAAGGCAACATTTGGAAACAACCTAAATGTCCATCAACATATGACTGGATAAAGAAAATGTGGTGCTTATACACAGTGGAGTACTATTCAGCTGTAAAAAGAATGAGATGCTGTCATTTGCAGCAACATAGATGGAACTGGAGGTCATTATGTTAAGTGATATAAGGCAGGCACAGAAAGACAAATATCGCATATTCTCAATTATTTGTGGGGGCTAAAAATTAAAACCATTGAACTCATGGAGTTAGAGAATAGAAAGACGGTTACTAGAGACTGGGAAGGGTAGTGAGGGAGTAGGGGAAGCAGGGATGATTAATGGGCACAAAAAATCAAAACAATAAGATTTAGCATTTGATAGCACAACAGGACTATAGTAAATAATAACTTAATTGTACATTTCAAGACAACTAAAAGAGTATAATTGGATTGTTTGTAACATAAAGGATAAATACTTGGCTGGGCATGGGTGGCTCACGCCTGTAATCCCAACACTTTGGGAGGCCAAGGTGGGTGGATCACTTGACGCCAGGAATTCAAGACCAGCCTGGCCAGTATGGTGAAACCCCATCTCTGTTAAAAATACAAAAATTAGCCAGGTGTGGTGGTGCATGCCTGTAGTCCCAGCTACTTGGGAGGCTGAGGCAGGAGAATCACTTGAGCCTGGGAGACAGAAGTTGCAGTGAGTTGAGATTGTACCACTGCATTCCAGCCTGGGTGACAGAGCTAGACTCTGTCTCAATAAATAAATAAATAAATAAATAAAACAAATACATACTCGAAGTGTTGGATATCCCATTTATCCTGGTCAGATTATTACATGTTGTATGTCTGTATCAAAATATCTAATGTACCTTGTAAATATATATACCTGCTACGTAGCCACAAAAATTAAAAAAGAAGATGGTTTGTGCTTCTGTGGTCAAATAGTGGAAAACAACAAAGTTTGAGTTACAGAAAGTGAAACCCCACACATTACTTACTGTGGGATGTTTCCAGAGGCTTTCACATTGTGCATCGTGAATCCCTAAAAGTAGGTATATTTTGCAGTGTTTCCCAAGCTAAGGTGAATTTTATAAATGTGAATTTCATAAATTATCTCCAGTCCTGTTCTAAGGAACAAATTTTGGAAAATTCCTGTTTATAATAATACCCAGCTTCCTCACTGAGATTAGCGTTGTCATTAAGGAGAAAAATATTGTGGTTGGGCGTACTCATTTTACAGAGAGTGTGTCGAAAGAAACATAGTCTTAGGATTTGGTCTTAAAGATAGGTAGTAATTTTCATGGATGATAATACTTTCATAGATAATGTTTGGGGGCTAGGGAACACTTCAGGAGAGGATTTCGGCCACAGGAGTGGCATAAACATACACAAAGGACTGAGGGGTGCAAGAATCAGTTTGGGCAATGTAGGAAAAGACTAGTGGATGAGTGTCATTTGATGGTTACCATGTGTTCACTTACTGTTAATTACATTTTAGAAGATTGTTCTTATTACTTCAAAAATTAGAAAAGATCTAGAAGATTTTAAGTCAGATAGCAGGATGTCATCTTCACATATATTATTAAAATCACTAATTTCTTGAAAAAATATTTACTACTATTATCTTCCAGGCCCTGTTTTGGGTCTGAGGCTATAGCTGTAAGTAAGCTGCACAAGGTTCCTGCTCTCAGAAAACTCACAAACAAAAGCAACACAAAGCAACATGAAAATGTCAATGAGTGGTAACTGCTCTGCAGAAAGTTAAAATAGGCTGATGTGATGAAGAGTGCCTTAATGGACAGTGTAAAATAATAAGGAGCTAGATATTTTGAAGATCATAGGGAGAGCATATTAGGCAGAGAGAACAGTTAGTTCAATATCCTCAAGGGAGAAACAAACTTGAGGTTATGGAGGAACAGAGAGAAGACTAATGTCGTTGGAGCATTGGCAAGGAGGAAAATAGTAAGAAGAGTTTGGAGAGTTGATAAGAGAGAGAACACAGAGTAAGGAATTAGAATTTTTTTTCATAAGTGTGCTGGTGAGCTGTTGGAGGTTTGTAAGAAGGGGTAAGGAGGTTGTAGACTGTGTAGTCTTCCCTCTGATTGCTTTGTGAATGATAAATTACAGGAAAAAGAATAGAGGATCCAGTTAGGAAGTGATTGTAATAGTGTAGGAAGTTCTAGTTTGGACTTGGGGTGGTAGCTGTGGCAGTTGTGATGGAGAGAAGTGGACAATTAATTAAACCTAGGATGTGCTAATGAAATGGAAACGGGGTGTAGTGGGGAGGAAATTAGGTACAGGCTGGTGGCATTTCCTGAGATGAGGAAGACTGGGGGAGGTGCGGGTTTGGATGGAATGTCAGGAGGTTTGTTTTGGACACGTTAAGATGGAAATGCCTGTTAGACCTTCATGTGGAGAGGTCAAAGCAGCAATTGGACTAGCGAATCTTGAAATCAGGAGTGAGGTCTGAGCTGGAGATAATAAAATAGGGATATATTATTCCACATTATTCCAATAACATAGTTAAAAAGGTCTACCCACAGTTAAAATGCACCTCAAAAAGATAAGCAAGCAAAAGTATCTGTTCATAATAAAAACTTAGAAGTGAATAAGGTATAGAAATACCATGGTGCAACAGGAATTAAGGGCACAACTAGTTTTCTGTTGTTATTTATTAAGTGGTGGTAAAGAAGCAGGAAAGCATTAAATTTTAGTGTTTAATACCAAGAAGTCCCCTGTAGTTGAAATACTTGTCTCCCCTACAACACCGTGGACAGTATCTTTCCCAGAGAGGCCTGAATTCTCAGTATTGCCAGGATTTATTGTTGTCTTCCAAGGTGGGCAATTCCAGGTTTATAATAAGTTCTTCCTTTTAGTGAATGGATATTTTTTTCAGCAGTAGTTTTTCTCTCCACTTTTACCCGATGCTACAATTTGAGATTTAGAAGATCCAATCCTCACTCCTTATAAAAATCTCTCATATATTGTGAGATGGTTATTGTGCCTTTCGGGTTTTTTAGGTTAAATATACCTAGTACTTTTAGTTGCGTCTCACGTGACATCTCTTTAAGTTGGCTTGCACTTGTTTTGTTTTTGTTTATTTGTTTTTGAGACAGAGTCTTACTCTGTCGCCCAGCGCAGGCTGGAGTGCATCCTCCGCCCCCTGGGTTCAAGCAATTCTCCTGTCTTAGCCTCTCAAGTAGCTGGGACTACAGGCGCATGCCACCAATGCCCAGCTAATTTTTGTATTTTTAGTAGAGATAGAGTTTCACCATATTGGTCAGGCTGGTCTTGAACTCCTGACCTCAGATGATCTACCCGCCTTGGCCACTCAAAGTGCTGGAAATACAGGAGTGAGCCACTGCGCCCAGCCACACTTGTTTTAAGAGCAATTTGTCCGCATCCCTCTCCAAGCATGGCACCTTGGGTTTCCCACAGTGTTGTGGGCATGCTCCAATGAGACTGAGTAGAGGTGGCTGTGGCTCCCATTTGCCCATACTTCTGTTGATGGGAAGCAATACAAGACCTCTCTGCTTTTTATTTTTTTCATAAAATCTTTGATTTTATAATAGTTTTATAGAAAAGTTGCGAAGATAGTATAGACAGTTACTATTTACCCTGCATCCAGCTATCGTTGTTGTTAACATATTATGTTGTTAGAGTTTGTTTGGCACAACAAATGCACAAACATTGGTACAATGCTACTAAGTCAACTCTGTACTTTATTTAGATGTCTTTAGTTTTTTTCCGTAGTGTCCTTTTTCTGTTCCAGAATCCTGTCCAAGCTACTGTATTACTTTTAGTTGTCATGTCTCATTAGCTTCCTCTGGATTGTGACAGTTTCTTAGATTTTCCTTGTTTTTCATGACCTTGACAGTCAGGTATTTTTAGAATGTCCCTCAGTCTGTGCTTGTCTGATGTTTTCCTCATGCGTGGATGGGGCTGGTGGGGTTGGGAGAGGAAGGTCACAAAGGTGAAGTGCTGTTTTCATCACATCATACCAAGGGCACATGCTGTCAACATGGCTTATTGCTGATGACACTAACCTTTTTCACCTGGTCAAGGTTTCTCTAGTGTAAAGTTACTCTGTTCTCCCTTTCCATACTGTTTGTTCTCTTTGGAAGAGCAGCCCCTACTCAAGAGGAGGGGAGTTAAACTCCACCTTCTTGACTGGGGAGTATTTACAAGAATTGTTTGGAATTCTGTACTGGAGATTTGTCTCTTTCCCAGTTATGATCTATTCAATCACTAATTTCTATCAGTATGGACTCATGGATATTTGTTTGATCCTTGGATTATGATACAAGAGTATGCTGTTTATTTTGTTGCCCAAATCATTTCAGCTTTGGCCATTGGGAACTCCTTCAGGTTAGCTTCTGCGTCCCACTGATATACCCCCATTATTTTGTTTCCCTCTGTGTTTTTTCACTCTGTGCTGCTGCTAACTCATGAATCTCCCATCTTATAGTGTGCTGTTGTTTTTTGGGGGGAATTGTTGATATAAAACAGATATTATGTTTATCCTTATTACATTTCGGCTTCTTAGACTCTCCCATTCCTATCACCTCTTGCCTGCTCTGTGGCAATGGTCTCTTACCTGGTTTCTGAAACTCCCTTCTAATCACCCCCACCTGCACTACAGAGTCAGTCCTCTGAACAGTAGCCAGAATGATCTTTCTAAACAAATCAGTTATGTCACTCTTCCCCATGTTGGTGCGTGAAGCTTCTGTGGCCCAGTTCTTGCTGATCTCTCTGATCTCATCTCTTAAGATTTGCGTCCCTCACTCAGTGTATTTTAGCCCTATGCTGATTTTTTTCTGTTTCTTACAAATACTAAACTTGTCCACATGGGGCCTTTCAAACATTGGGCCTCTCTGCTGGGAATATTCTTCCTTCTTACCTTTAAATGGCTGAATTTTCCTTGGTGTTTCTGATCTTAGCTCAAATAACACCTTGTCAGGAGGCATTTTTTTGCCACCCAATCTAGGGTAGTCTCAGTCTCTCCCTATCATATTACCATGTTTTATTTTCTTTATAGCAATCATCATCATGGGATGATTATTTTTCTTAATTATTAGTCATTTAATATCTGTCTGCTGCCACCATTACAATATATGTAGGTAGGGTCTCATCTCTCTCATTCATAGCTGTTATCTTCAGTGCCTAAAGCAGTTCCTAGCACATAGGAGATTGCAATAAGTATTTGTGAAATGCTGGTTGCAAAAGGCCTCATGATTTCTTCTGAGTAGCACTTATCTCTGAGGTTTCCCTAATCTATTGGCCCTTGTGTTGTTATACCTTGGCTATTTCATGCTATTGTCTTTTACAGGATTGTATAGTACAATTATCCTTCAGATTATATGTTCTGTCTGTCACAGTGAATTTCCTCCATAGAGAGAGAATAAAGCTAACCCTGTTCCCATCAACACTTGCTTCTATCCTGTAAATATGTCCAATGTCCAAGCCCTCCCTGTACGTCTCGTTCCATTGCACATCACCAGGTCAGACACTGTGGAATCCTAAACTGTGAGAGTTGAAGGCAGAGCTTGCAGGCACCAAAATTTTTCTTACAAACTAATATCAATTAAGATAGCGGCTCTCTATGAATGTGACTGTTACACATTTCATAATCTTGCCTATTTATGTCATTATCCAGTCCATAGCTCTGTCTTGATCACAACAAAATCAGTGCTATGTCAGTATCCTAACCAAGCCAAGATATAATAAAATTATGTGTTCCTTGTGTTACCAGTTTAACCTATTCTGGACTCTTTATTATCTCTATTTCCTGGTCTTAGCATTCAAAAGTCATCTGTCTAATAATCCACTTTAGACTCGATCTTTGAATCTATATGAAACTCATCGTCCATCACAAATTTATCCTTTCCCTTTTACCTCCTTTTTTGCTCTCTTTCAACTCATACACAGTCACATAATTTTAATAAAATTAGGCTCTCAAACAACCATAATGTTTTAACATGTTAAGAAGTATGCATTCATTAGACATGTCTGCTACCATGCAAATTTGACCATCATGTAGCTTCCGTGAGCTATATAGCACTTTATAGTCACTATAAAATCACTCATTGACAATTTCTTGTTTAACTTGAAATGACTTATTGTTTTAACTAACTTACTTGTGAGTACTTGTGACTGACTCTCTGTTACAATGGGGATTGCATTAGAAACTAATGTCAGTCCGTGGAGGTTCCAGTGGAATCAGTTACTATCTCAGTTCTTTCAGATGGTACCAAAAAAAATCATCTAGTCTTTATTGTTGCTGTAGTGTTGTCTTTGGTCAGCTTCCTTTGGAAACACACTTTGAGTCTCTGATATTTGTACCTGTGAGGTTTATTGTGTTGTGCTCTAGGGAACAATAGCTTATGCAAGGCTCAGGAAACAGGATGGGCAGATAGAGAGGTTTAATTGAGATGCAGTTGCAACGAAGGCCTCAGCCAATCCTTTGGGGAGTTCTGGAGTTAGGATGGCCCTTCCAAGCTGTCTTGAACTGAGACAGTGGGCTGTCTATATAACTCCCCATTTAGCAGATGTTAGACATTTGCTGCTTCTGGGATAGACTGTAGTTTTGGATGAGGCGGCTTCCTTTCACCAAGGGCAGTGCCCAGAGAGGGGCCAAGCTGTGAGCACTGCTGGCAGCTGGGGCACTGAGTGCTTCATTTACTAAAGGAAAGATCTTTGGTTGTGGGGACGACACACAACAGCATCTCCTACAGTTGAATTCAAATACATTTCATGCCCCATTTCTAAACAGCATCTCCTATGGGGGAATTCAAATAGATTTCCTGTCCTGTTCCTAGCTTCCTATTAATGATGGATTTATTTGCATTCACTCTTGAATCATTATATTCATGTTCTTTTCCAAGGTCCTGTATCTATTCTGATTATCTGCTTCTTCAGTTTCTTCATCTATGGAGTAGGGATAATCACACACGTGCGTGGGTGCACACACACACACACACATTCAGTGGCCTGGCACAGTGTTGAGTACTTAGTAAATGCTAGTTTCTTCTGTTCAAACTTTAAATGCACCTTTAACTATCCTAGCTAAGAAACAAACAAGTAAGTTTCACAGATCCCCATCCCTCCCTTTGAAATAGAATGCTCCCCTCTTCTAGCATCTTTCAGGCATTTCAAGAAGTGTGTTTAGAGAAACTTAAAAAATCAGCAACCCCCAATCCAGAACTACCTCAACCCCTTCCACATCCCCACATCTCACCTCTTGGGTAGGTAAACGCTAGTTTAAAGACCACAGGTTTCTGGAAGCTTCTTAAACTTTGGCATATTAACATTTAGTGGAGCAATAATCTGAGGTTTTACTGATCAAGTCCTTTATTCATAGTTGACAAGAAAGCAGTGCCTTTTTGCAGCTATTATATGAAGTACTATATTAGAATGGGTGTTGAAAAAGCTGCTTTTCCTTGTTCTTTCAAAACAGTTTTTCCTGCAGAGGAAACTCAAGTCTCAACCTGTTACATTGATAATGCTCAATAACATCTGATGTGAGTCAATACTGATAATTGTACAGCTTGGCCTGCCAGGAGATATTATCCTTCCTTCAGCTTACCAGTCTCAGTGCTTCTTTATCAAACATCTCTAAACTGTGACAACTCATTCTTGTTCTAGCATCTTATATGTGCTGAAGAAAACAAATAGACACTTGACTGTGTCAACAATGCATGCCCTTTTTTTTTTCTTTGTAGGAACCTAGTTTATGTAAAGAAGTAAATTGTCTCTGCAAGATATGACAGAATCAAATTGGTTTGGTATGCTGAACAGTTTATGTTTATTGACTGGTACCACGAATTCAATCAGCGATTTTCAACAGAGTGTGATGGAAATCGCTAAATTCATGTGGCATCTTCAGGTGTTTATTGAAAGCATTTGCAGTATTCTCATGTCCATCTTTACTTCTGGGGCCTGTCCTATTATTGTACATGAATTTGAGGCCCAAAAAATGTTTTAAAAATATTCCATAAACTGGCCGGGCATGGTGGCTCACGCCTGTAATCCTAGCACTTTGGAAGGCCAAGGTGGGGCAGATTGCCTGAGCTCAGGAGTTTGAGACCAGCCTGGGCAACACGGTGAAACCCCATCTCTACTAAAATACAAAAAATTAGCCAGGTGTGGCAGTATGCGCCTTTAGTCCCAGCTACTCGGGAGGGAGGCTGAGGCAGGAGAATTGCTTGAAGGAGGTGGAGGTTGCAGTGAGCCAAGATTGCGCCACTGAGCTCCAGCCTAGCAACAGAGCAAGACTCCATCTCAAAAAAAAAAAAAAAAAAAAAAAAAAATTATAAACTTAAATTTACAAAGCTCAAACATTATAACTACTTTGGTTTGGGAAATAAATGGTTAGCATATGCCGTATCATCTAGAATTCCCCTGTGACCTCCCACCACCTTCAGAATAAAAGCTAATGTCCTTATGATGCCCGGAGTGATCCTGCTCTGTTTACTTCTTTAACTTATTATGAACTGCCCTATCTCTTGCTCGCTCTTCACCAGCCACACTGACTTCCTTGATGTTTGTCTAATATGCTGGGACAGCTCCCACCTCTGGACCTTTGAATTTGCTCCTTCATCACGCTGCTCGGTTAAATCAATGACTTGCTCCCTTAGCACCTCCTAGTTTTGTGCAATGTGACTTTCTCATTAACGTCTCCTCTTAAAACTTTTAAACTTTAAAGCAGCAGACACTCCCCCTACCCAGCCCGCACCCGCTCTCTGCTCCCTGGCCCTATGACAATCTCTCTCTCTTCTTTGCTTTATTTTTCTCCTTGGTTCGTAGCACCTTCTAATATACAATATGTTCATTTATTGTGTTTATCGGCCTCTCTGCTCACTAGAATATAATGTTCTTGGATACAGGGAGTTTTGCATGTTCTGTCCACTAACGAATCCCTAGAGCCTGAAATAATGCCTGAAACTAAACAAATGTTTATTGAATAAATGAGTGCAAATAAGATGACGTAATCTACATAGAAACTGACCGAACAGGGCATCAAATATAGGCTGTATACCCTAAATGAGTTAGGATTGCATTCTAGCAATATACAAAAATTTGCCTCTTTTACAAATCTCAGAAGTTCACATTGTTGTTCATAGATACCTTTTTTAAAAAAGTGTCTATAAAGTATTTACCCTTCCTCTCTTAGCTGTTTCTCATTTACTTCTTGCTTTGCTTTTTGGGGCATATAGTGCAATTTTTCACACCTTGTTTAGACTTACGTGTTTACTGTTACTCCGCTGTTTTAAGTTTCCTACCTCCTTAAATCCACAAAGCACTTCAAGAAAGGATTTCCATGTATTATATTTTGTTCAGAAAGCCTTATCTCAGGCAGACATATTTGCCTATTTTTTATTAAAAAAAGTTTTATAATCATTATACATGCAGAGTGCCGTTCCAACAGACTGGGTTAGTATCTCTCCATGAAACCGCATACAATAAAATGGTTTCCTAAAAAAAGTTAACAATGCATAAAATGCTGATACAGTGCTTTAGAACACTTAATTATTGCTTTTCCCCCCATTGTTTATCATTGTTTTGTCAACTTTTTATATCGCTACCCACAATGCTTTGAGTTTGGTTTTCTTTGAGCATTCCTTTCCTCTGAACTTACCATGAACTTGTGTCTGTAGCTTGCCGCCACAGATTGCCACTGCCACTTTATAAAGGGTCAAAAAATCAACACTTTTGTTGTAAAAGGTGCTAAAAGCAAGCTCCGATAATACGCAATAGTAAAAACACATCCAATTGCTGTTTTAGGCTGCAGTATGATGCTTGCTTTAAAGGACGGTTGGTGTAATAATTTGCACATACTTAAGGAGAGTCAGAAATTAAGTTTGTGTAGGGAGGAGGAAGAGGAAAAAAGAATTATGCTTCATAAGATTAGGTGGACTGTAGGAGAGGAAAGATTGCATAAATACTAAATATGATACAAGAGAGAATGGGGTCCATTATCGCACACGCAGTGTAGGATGATGTAGAGGGTTATTTGTTTTGTGCAGTGGGATGGGAGGAGAGAATTTTTTTGCATTTCTGATTATTTCTCTGCACACAGGGTTCTATTAGGAAATTATTGTTCCTTCTGATCAAAGTCTTATGACATGGGTTCTGGATTGGGAAATAAATCCTGGGTTCTCAACGCAGCCGTTCCAGTGGATAGATGTGAATGTGAAAGTCCTACAAAAAGAATTCCCGCCCAACTTGCGTTGTCAGGTGATTATTTGATAAGAGGAGAATGCATGAGTCCTGACTGTGGGATGTGACCCAAGTCATGGCAAAGTCTTGATTTCTTAAACACCGGGATATCCAATAATTTCCCCTATATCCCATGTTATATTTGGCTTACTGTGTTGCATTAGAGCTACAGCAGGGCTTGAAGGACCAAGAATAATGTGGGTCAAACTATCTGTTTAGGACTGTCTGGGAGATTGAAAAATCTTTGTTGTTTGTTTCCCTTTGCCTCACCTCTCCTTGAGGGATGGAATGAGCCACACTTTCACAACTAGTAGGGAAGAGATGGGATCTCCTGGAGGTCATCTGCGGATCCTGTGGAAGGGAATCAATTATGACTGCTCCCACCCCACACTGAAGAATTTACTGTCAGGAGGAAGATAACGTCAGCAGAAAGAGACTTGAGTAGATTATCTAAGGTAGAAGTTGAGGGGGTTCCTCAGTCAGCATCTGTGGCATTGCCAGTGTCCAAGAACCAGTGTGAAGCTAACCTCTAAGCACCCATCCAAACTTAAACCATAAGAGCCAGCACTGGATCAGGGTAGGATATAATGTCCCAGCCAAGAAAGACCTCTCCTATCTTACTTCTCCCCCTTCTCCTCATTCTTCACTTATGTGGCAGTTAAAATTTGGCTCAGATTTATATTGACTAGAAATTTAAATTACCACCAACCAAGATGTTTGTATATTTAATAAGCATTTATTGAGCAGGTAGTATATGCAAGGCACCACGCACATGTGTATTTCCTGACTTCAAGGAATGTATCTAGCAATGAGATTTTCCTTATTTATTTATTTATTTATTGAGATGGAGTCTCACTCTGTCGCCCAGGCTGGAGTGCAGTGGCACAATCTTGGCTCGCTGCAAGCTCTGCCTCCTGGGTTCACGCCATTCTCCTGCCTCAGCCTCCCGAGTAGCTGGGACTACAGGCGCCCGCCACCACGCCTGACTAATTTTTTTTCATTTTTAGTAGAGACGGGGTTTCACTGTGTTAGCCAGGATGGTCTCGATCTCCTGACCTCTTGATCCTCCCACCTTGGCCTCCCAAAATGCTGGGATTACAGTCGTGAGCCACCGTACCCGGCCTATTTTTCTTTTTAATGCAATTTTTTTGGTCTTTAAAAAATTGACAATAGCATAGATGTTTTAGGCCTATACACATAGTTTATGATATGGAAATTTCACTTCCACTTGAGTGAACACAGTGAAATGAGATTGAGCTGGGAAGACTGGGAAAGGAAGAGCAGGCTCAGGATAGTCCTTCTAGATAGATGAATGGAGGAAATCTAGGGCAGGAAGCTGCATAACTATACAGGCATACCTCAGAGACATCATAAGTTCAGTTCCAGACCACCACAATAAAGCAAACATTACAATCACTCAAGTCACACAGATGTTTCCCCAGTACATATAAATGTTTTGTTTATGCTATACTGTGGTCTGTTAAGTGTACAATAGCATTATGTCCAAATAAAGAATGTACATACCTTAATTAAAAATACTTTATTGCTAGAACATGCTAATGACCATCTGAACCTTCAGTGAGTTGTAATCCTTTTGCTGGTGAAGGAGGGTCTTGCCTCACTGTTGATGGCTGCGGATTGATCAGGGTGGCGTTTGCTGAAGGTTGGGATGGCCGTGACAATTTCTTAACCTAAGGCGACAATAAAGTTTGCCATGTCAATTGACTCTTCCTTTCATGAAAGATTTCTCTGTAGGAGGCAAGGCTGTTTGACAGCATTTTACCCACAGCAGAACTTCTTTTAAAATTGGAGTCAATTCTCTCAAACCACTGCTTTATCAACTAAGTTATTCTAAATCCTTTGTTGCCTTTTCAACAATGTTCACAGCATCTTCACCAGGAGTAGATTCCATCTTAAGAAACCTTTTTCTTTGTTCATGTATAAGAAGCAACTCCTCATCCATTAAAGTTTTATGAGATTGCAGCAATTCAGTCACATCTTCAGGCTCCCCTTCTAATTCTAGTTCTCTTGCTATTTCCACTATATCTGCAGTTCCTTCCTCTCCTGAAGTCTTGAACCATGGCCAAAGTCATCCATGAAGATTGGAATCAACTTCTTCCAAACTCAGTTAATGTTGATTTTTTCTTTTTTACCCCTTCTCATGAACCGTAAACGCTCTTAGTGGCATCTAGAATGGTGAATCTTTTCCAGAAGGTTATCAATTTAGTTGGCCTAGTTCCACTGGAGGGATTACTATCTATGGCAGCTATAGCCTTACTATATATATATATATATTTATACTTTAATCCTGGGGTACATGTACAGAATGTGCAGTTTTGTTACATAGGTATATATGTGCCATGGTGGTTTGCTGCACCCATCAACCCATCATCTACAATAGGTGTTTCTCCTAACGCTATCCCTCCCTTGGCACCCCACCCCCTGACAGGCCCTGGTATGTGATGTTCCCCTCCCTGTGTGCATGTGTTCTCATTGTTCAACTCCCACTTATGAGTGAGAACATGCGGGATTTGGTTTTCTGTTCTTGTGTTAGTTTGCTGAGAATGATGGTTTCCAGCTTCATCCATGTCCCTGCAAAGGACATGATCTCATCCTTTTTTATGGCTGCATAGTATTCCACGGTATACATGTGCCACGTTTTCTTTATCCAGTCTATCATTGATGGGCATTTGGGTTGGTTCCGAGTCTTTGCTATTGTGAATAGTGCTGCAGTAAACATACGTGTGCATGTGTCTTTATAGTAGAATGATTTATAATCCTTTGGGTATATACCCAGTAATGGGATTGCTGGGTCAAATGGTATTTCTAGTTCTAGATACTTGAGGAATCACCACACTGTCTTCCACAATGGTTGAACTAATTTACAGTCCTACCAACAGTGTAAAAGCCTTCCTATTTCTCCACATCCTCTCCAGCATCTGTTGTTTCCTGACTTTTTAATGATTGCCATTCTGACTGGCATGAGATGGTATCTCACTGTGGTTTTGGTTTGCATTTCTCTAATGACCAGTGATGATGAGCTTTTTTTCATGTTTGATGGCTGCATAAATGTCTTCTTTTGAGAAGTGTCTGTTCATATCCTTCACCCACTTTCTGATGGGGTTGTTTGTTTTTTCTTGTAAATTTGTTTAAGTTCTTTGTAGATTCTGGATATTAGCCCTTTGTCAGATAAATAGATTGCAAAAATTTTCTCCCATTCTGTAGGTTGCCTGTTCACTCTGATGATAGTTTCTTTTGCTGTGCAGAAGCTTTTTAGTTTAATTAGATTTCATTTGTCAATTTTGGCTTTTGTTGCCATTGCTTTTGGTGTTTTAGACATGAAGTCTTTGCCCATGCCTATGTCCTGAATGGTGTAGCCTAGGTTTTCTTCTAGAGTTTTTATAGTTTTAGCTCTTACATTTAAGTCTTTAATCCATCTCGAGTTAATTTTTGTATAAGGTGGAAGGGAGGGGTCCAGTTTCAGTTTTCTGCATATGGCTAGCCAGTTTTCCCAACACCATTTATTAAATAGGAAATCATTTCCCCATTGCTTATTATAAAATATATTTCTTACATTGAGACTTGAAAGCCAGAATTACTGCTTGATCCACAGGTTGCAGAATAGATGTCATGTTATTAGGCTGGAAAACAATGTTCATCTCTTTTGGCATCTCCATCAGAGCCCTTGGGTGACCAAGTGCATTGTTACTGAGCAGTAATATTTTGAAAGGAATCTTTTTTTCTGAGCAGTAGGTCTCAACAGTACACTTAAACTACTCAGTAAGCTATGTTGTAAAAAGATGTGCTGTCATGCAGGCTTTGTTGTTTCACTTTTACTGCTCATGCAGAGTAGATTTACTCCAATTCTTAAGGGCCCTAGGAATGTTCGGAATGGTAAATAAGCATTGGCTTTCACTTAGAGTCAGCAGGTGCATTAGCCTCTAACAAACAAGAGAGTTAACCTGTTCTTTGAAGCTTTGAAGCCAGGCATTGACTTCTCCTCTCTAGCTGTGAAAGTCCTAGATGGCATCTTCTTCAAATATAAGGCTGTTTTATCTACAATGAAAACGTGTTCTGTAGTGTAGCCCCTCTCATCAGTCATCTCAGCTAGATCTTCTGGATATTTTGCTGCAGCTTCTCCATCAGCACTGGCTGCTTCCCCTTGCACTTTTATGTTATGGAGATGGCTTCTTTCCTTCAAGCTCATGAACCACCCTCTGCTGGTTTTAGACTTTACTTCTGCAGCTTCCTCATCTCTCAGCCTTCATGAGAGTTGAAGAGAGTTCGAGCCTTGGGTTAAGGGAATGTTGTGACTGGCTTGATCTTCTATCTGGACCATTCAAACTTTCTCCTTATCAGTCAGGAGTCTGTTTCACTTTCTTATCATTCATGTATTCACTGCAGTAGCACCTTTAATTCTCTTCAATAACTTTTCCTTTGCATTACAACTTGACTAATTGTTTGGCACAAGAGGCCTAGCTTTCAGCCTGTCTTGGCTTTGACATGCCTTCCTCTCTATGCTGAATTGTTTCTAGTCTTGGTTTAAAGTGAGAGACATGCGACCCTTCCTTCCACTTGAACACTTAGAAGCCATTGTAGGGTTATGAACCGGCCTAACTTCAATATTGTTGCATTTTGGGGAATAAAAAAGGCCCAAGAAGAGGAAGAGAAATGGGGGAATGGCTGGTCAGTGGAGCAGTCACAGCACACACAATATTTATCATTAAGTTTGCCTTCTTATATGGGCTTGGTTTGTTGCATCCTGAAACACTTGCAAAAATAACATCAAAGATCACTGATCTTGGCCCCCATAACAGACATAATAATAATGAAAAAGTTTGAAATAGTGTGAGAATTACCAAAATGTGACACAGAGAAACAAAATGAGTATATGCTGTTGGGAAAATTGTGTCAATATATTTGCTTGACGCAGAGTTGTCACAAACCTTCGATTTGTTAAAAACAAAACAAAACAAAAACCACAGTATCTGTGAAGTGCAATAAAGCGAAATGCAATAAAATGAGCTATATTATCGCTTGTGTATTATTCATTGTGATCTTCTCATTCACTTGTTGAGTTGTTTAATTTTAGGTCTTGATTTTATGACAAAATAACTTCTTTTGCTCATTTGCTTCTTTTGTAAATATTTATTGAACACATATTGAACTATGTGCAGGACATTGTGCTAAACTTGTCTTTCCTGCCTTCAAGAGATGCATAATCTAGTAGTAGAAAGAGATTTCCTTTGTGCAGATTGCTGCAATATTTAGAAGCATGTAATTAGTGAGGTGTGAACTGTATTAGTGAGGAATCTTTTATTGTGAATGATAGTGACCCAATCTGAAATAACTTAAAAAATAAGAGCTTTATTGGCTCATGTACTAGGAAGCGCAGGGAGTGACATTACAGGCCCAGCTAATGCCATCAGAAAGGGATACATCTTCATCTTCCCATGACTCCACTCTGCTCACCTTTCTACTAGCTTCATGCACAGGCAGCTTTCTTCCTGTGGAAGCCATTCTAGGCCACACCACCCTCTTAGCTAGTATCTCCAGAGAAAACTCTATATACTTTTTTTCCCTCATAAGCCCAGGAAACTTTTTGTAACTGGCCCACTTTGGGCTCTATGGCCTTCCTGTGGCAAAGGAGATGAGGTGCTCTTTTCTTTGGTGGCAGAAGTGGTTGGTTTCACTCAAAGTATCTGCGGTGTATTCTCCAAAGGAAGGGGCATTCTTTTACATGAGACAGTGGGAGAGAAAGGATGCAAGCAAAACTATAGCTCTGCTAGGTATTTGAGGGACACAGACTGTATTAGTCCATTCTTGCACTGCTTATAAAGAAATACCCAAGACAGGGTAATTTATAAAGAAAAGAGGTTTAATCAGCTTACGGTTCTGCAGGCTGGACAAGCATGATGCTAGCATCTGCTTAGCTTTGGGGAGGCCTCAAGAAACTTACAATCACAGTGGAAGGCAAAGCTAGCACTTTACATGGCTGGAGCAGGAGGAAGGGAGAGAGTGGGGAGGTGCCATACACTTTTAAACAACCAGATCTCAGGACAGCTCACTATCATGATGACAGCACCAAGTGGGGATGGTGTTAAACCGTGAGAAACTGCCCCTGTGATCCAATCACCTCCCACCAGGCCCTACCTCCAGCCCTAGGGATAACATTTCAATATGAGATTTGGATGGGAATACAAATCCAAATCATATCACAGACTAAAACTTTAGGACTACAGAGAAGGGAGGGGTCATTTCTGGTGATTGCAGAGAGTATACAGAAGTTGGTGGTAGTAATAGCTGAGCTTTTTGCATTTCAGTAGAGAATGTGATGGGCCATGGAAGCAGCTTCCCTCCCAGGCAGACTTAACAAACCATGATATTTACAAAGCTCAAAACAAATTCAAGTCATACTCTATGAATTTCTTCTCTATATATCCTAGTACCTTGAAAGTAATCCATACTCTAAAATCATTTCCTCAGTTTCTCTCTTTCCTTCCCCTCCCCATTGTGATGACGATGCCACTCATGATGTCGTTTGTACTAATCCGGTAAAGGTCATTAGTAACTTCCAAATCTGCAAATCTGGCCTCTGCAGCACCATCTGACTTGGTATCTCTGAGTTTGACGCTGTGATTCACACCTTAGTTCTGGAAACTTTTCTCTCTCTTGATTCCGAGACACTGTTCTGTCTCCTGGTTCTTTTCTGCTTATCTGAGCATTCTTCCTGAGGCAATGCCATTGGCCTTTTTATTTCTGACCTCTCCTTAACGTCTCTTTTGCCCAGAACACAAGCCTAGCTCTCTTGCTATTTGACATGTTCCTTTCTCGTCAACCCCATTCATTCTCATGGCATCTGTGACCACCTGTCCCTGCTCATCCACACCCATGGCACTGTCAGAGTTCTAATCCTCCCTGTTGATCCCAAACTCTGGGATCCATACAGATCACAAATTAACATTTCCCTTGAGATCTTTCTCTATCCATTCTCTTCTTCTCACTGCTGTCACTCCACATTTTAACTTACAATTCATATCTTGCCAACACTCAAGAAAATTTCAGGAAGATGATGAGGAATGCTGCTATGTTTTCAACGTTATGGTTACAAAATAGACTTTAGTTCCTACTGCTGTGATTTTTACCCCCTCAGTTTTCTTTGCATGTTTTACGTTTACAACATCAAAGCATTCAATATTAATTACCATACCATTACCTTTAATCAAATGTCCTTACCACTCTGTAGTGCCCAAATCAAGACAAACATAGTTCATCTTTAATCAAGTGAGTGCTCTTATCAAGTTAACTTCCACAACTTTTGTCAAAAGAAGTGTCACTTACTGACTGCTTCAAAAAGCGTGTTCAAAGGTCCACTTAAGATTACTTTTTCTTCAGTCTCGCTGACAACGATTTTAGTAGTTTTCCAATTCATTTTTATAGAAACTTCTGCTATGTCTTTTATCATTTATTTTGCTTAAAACAAAGATATAAACATTTTAACTACTGAGAACAATCACCTCAATTTTCAGCCCTCTTTTATTTATACTGTAAGCCATAAAATCATGTCAGGGCGTTTAAATATTGTACTAGCTAAAATTCTGTCTTCATATAGGTTGTTGTTTATTTTAATTTTTGAAGCATGCATATGGTCTTTAAGAAAATTCCAAATAAAAAATACTTATGTTATAAAAATACATTATCACTGTGGATTTAGAAATCACTGGTGAGCTAAAAAGAAGCAAATAAAATCATATTCACAAATAGCCACTGTTACATGCATCTAGACTTTCTAAACTTTTCTTTAGAAATGGTTTTGTTTTTAAAAAAATAAGAGTTGGATCATACTCTGTGTGTGTGTGTGTGTGTGTGTGTGTGTGTGTGTGTATTTTACACCTTTAACAAAACATGCATATCCTAGATGTTTTTTTTTTTTAGACAGTCTCGTTCTGTCGCTAGGCTGGAGTGCAGTGGTGCGATCTTGGCTCACTGCAATACCTGCCTCCTGGGTTCAAAGGATTCTCCTGTCTCAGCCTTCCTAGTAGCCAGGATTACAGGTGCGTGCCACCACACCCAGCTAATATTTGTATTTTTAGTAGAGACAGGGTTTCATCATGTTGGCCAGGATGGTCTTGATGTCCTGACCTCGTGATCTGCTGCCTCGGCTTCCCAAAGTGCTGGGATTACAGGTGTAATCCACTGCACCTAGCCGATATCCTGGATTTTATATGTAACTTTTAAGAATTTTCTACTACCGCAGAGAACTGCTACTAGGGACAGTATCCTATTATGCAGGTTACTATAAATGTACAACTCCTCTCCCATTGTTTTGGGATAATAATAATGATAGGTTACTTTTATTGGGGGCTTTTCACATGACAGTCACTGTGCTCAGTGGTTTACAGATTTTTTTGACTCTTCACAAGAACTCCATGAGCTTACTGGAAGTATACGTCTTTAATGGACAAGGATGTGAAGCACAGCAAGATTTCTATTTTGACCAGACTTATAGCACCAGTAAAGTGGCACAACCAAAATTCAAATCCAGGTCTTTGGCTTCCAGTCTGTGCTAAAACCCACAACAGAATACACCAAGGACATTTAGAAAATATATAGTAAGGTGTCATGCTGGGCATGCTTGCCCTGTCATGAGGCTGTGAGGAAACACTAAGCCAAATGGAAAGAGTGGAATAATTTTCCTCTGATGGTTGAGAGAGAAGATCCTGAAGTCCTGTTAGGAAAACTCCCTAAAATGCTTCTTCTATTTCCTTTCTCAGCTTGTGTACTGTCACCAAAGCCTGTAGATATTGCTGACTATTTTTCAAGAGGTGCCATTGTCATCAAGAAATGCATCGTCAACTACCAAGATACCTTAATTCTTGCCTTTTTAGTCAGGTGTCAGCAGCTTGCATAAAATAATTGCATTTTACTTCTCTGTTAAAGATATAAATTCCCTTGTTGGGTACCAAGCAGTGTGTAGAGTTTGCATAAGAAATGTGCTCACTGGTATGAAGTTTCTGCTATGCAAGATGTGTAGTGCTGCAGAACTACGGTGCAATTTAACAATGTGGTATTGCACACTTTAAACCGTGTTAAGAGGGTAGATCTCATGGTAACTGTTCTGATCAAAAAGCAAAAGAACACAAAAGAATACAAGGAAACTTTTGGAGGTGATAGATATGTTTAGTTCTTGATTGTGGTGGTGATATCTTGGGTATATGCATATGTTTGAACTCATCATGATGTGTCTGTCAAATGTGTGCAATTTTTATGTATCAATTTTGCCTTAATAAAGCTAAAAAGGTGAATGCAGAGCATGATGGGGACTTCAGCATCAGTGGACTATTTGCTAGATAGTTGTAATTGAATTGCCTCTCAGTTATCATGGTTCTCAATAAACTTGTTGCTAGGATGGAAAGCATCCATGCATCATAGTCAGAAGGGTGTGAGTTTGAACCTTAGTTTTATCATTTACTCACTCTTTCATCTTGGTTATATTCCTTAATCTCTCTGAGCCTCAGTTTTATCATTTGCAGTATAGACATATAGGTATACACAGACATATACACTGCCTGGTCTACAATAAACAATATGAAGTCTTCTTTAAAAATATGACAACCTTCTGCTTTATATTTGCTCTTCTATGGGAAGGGGGGCATATTTTGACCATCTCTTTTGCAATAAAACTGAATTTTGGTTAAATTCCAATACGGAAAGTGTTGATAGAATCATACAGTTTTCAAGAATAAAGCGACATCAGATATAATTTAGTGCAACTGTCCAATTTTAAAGATGAGTAGATTTGAGGCTCAGAATTGTAACATAAATTGGTGGCAGAACCAAGTCTCTACTGTCTGGTCCAGTATCTTGGTAGGAATAATAAAGTTACTCCTTGTGGCGGACAAAGGAGATAAAATGAACAATGTTTTATTTAGTGAATGATTCTTGAAAATAAGTGATATGCAGTATTGGCCTCTATAATCCAAGTGAATATTTAAGTCCTGGAAATATAGTTGCTCATACATCAACAATGAAAAAAAATTAGAAAATGATCTCCTAATTCTCAGGACTAGAGTTTTGGTAAGGAAGTACACTTGTTGTTCTCAAAAAAAGATCATAACTACATTTGTGTGTGTGTGTGTGGTTTCTTTTCCCTGTTTTACCTCATAGAGTGGATATTCATTTCAATTTTATTGATGCCGTTAAGTTCAGTGAATTTTATAGATATTGTATATATATATATGCCCCCTCATAAATATCATAAATATACATTTAGAATCTTAAGTATAATTTTGTCATGGTTAAATTTTTATACTAGTTTTTGAAAATATGCCTTCTTGTCTTAGTGGTGATAAAAGTGTGGATTTACCACTTTCATAATGGTTTGAAAGCTTTATAGTCCTTTGGAGACAGATTCTCTGGAAGGCCTGGCCGGTCAGCAAACACCAAAGATTAAGAACATGAATGATTTGATGATTTTGGCATCTTGCAAAAATTATGCATTAGGTTTTCTTTAAGGAAGCATCATGTCTGTTCTCCAGTTTCAATTCTTTTAGTTCACATTTCAAATAGACTATTGGTATATACTTAAATTATACCCCTAAGATTTCCAAAAGTGATTAATGAATGATAATAATATAAGTTTTAGAGTAAAACAAGGTAAAAACTGTGCTAATGGATTTGCCTTTTGGAATAACATTAATTTTACCTTTAAAAATTCAAATATATCTGAAAATTTGATAGCTAGTAATTTCAGTTTCACTTGACTTATCTGTGGAATAGGTGAAAATGCCATGGTCATATAGAGTATGAACATATATATGTAACCTGTTGTATTGGATGTTATAATCCTTTAATTTTTTCATTTGTTTACCCAAATAAGAATAGAGTTGTACTGACAAAAGAACATTTGTGTATTTATGCTTTAGATATTGAGTAGAACATACTGAATGATCTATAAAACATACCATTTTTATAAACACTTCAGTTTTGAGTTGGAGGGCTTTGAGCTCATGGTGTGTGTGTGTGTGTTTGTGTGTGTGTGTGTGTGTGTGTGTGTGTGTGTATGTGTATCTGTGTTTCCAGGAAAATAGCTTAGAAAGCAACACCAAGTAAATAAATCATTGTTTTTAATTTATTTTATATGGAAGCTTTCCCTCTATACTTCTTCCCCCACCCCATCCACATCTCAGAAATGTTGAAATCAATTAATTTTATCTTTAATTTATGAGCACTTACTAAATGTTAAGGACCATTCTAATAAAAATGAATAACAGTTGATTGCCCACTACATAGCATTTCATACTATTCCAACACAGAGTCTGGCTCTGTCCCCTAGGCTGGAGTGCAGTGGCGCGATCTCGGCTCACTGCAAGCTCCGCCTCCCAGGTTCACGCCATTCTCCTGCCTTAGCCTCCCTAGTAGCTGGGAGTACAGGCTCCCAGCACCACGCCCAGCTAATTTTTTGTATTTTTAGTAGTGACAGCGTTTCACCGTGTTAGCCAGGATGGTCTCGATCTCCTGATCTCGTCATCTCGTGATCCTCCCGTCTCGGCCTCCCAAAGTGCTGGGATTACAGTCGTGAGCCACAGCGCCTGGCCATACTATTCCAACACCTTTATGCCTACTGACTTAATTGTTGCTCACAACCACAGCAGTAAGGCACAGAAAGGTTATTTATCTTGTCCAAGATCACACACTTAATAAGTGATATAAATGGTATTTGAACTCAGTCAGGCTCCATCCACTCATACACATAATCCATTAACTGGTGAACTATGCTGCCTTGAAGTTGCAAAATCATTGTAGAATGATGGTTTCTGAACTTATAAGACCTATAGCATGGTGAGGAAATCAGTTTTTCTTTTTTTTTTTTTTTTTTGAGAAACAGTCTCACTCTGTTGCCCAGGCTGGAGCTCAAGCAATCGTTCCACCTCAGCCTCCCGAGTAGCTAGGACTACAGGCATGTGCCACCATCCCTAATTTTTAAATTTTGTTATGGAGACAGGTTCTCACTCTGTGGTCCAGACTGATCTCAAACTCCTGGGCTCAAGCAATCCTCTTGCCTAGGCTTCTCAAAGTGCTGGGATTACAGGTGTGAGCCACCGCGTCTGGCCAAATTAGCTTTTTAAAAGAGAAATGTAAATGGCCTTTTAATTTTTTCCAAGTCTAGTTGATCTTTGCTATGAAAGGACTGTTCTCTTTTCCTGTCATGTCTAGTTGGCACATTGAATTTAAAAATGGACTTGAAGCTTGGTGAAACAGAAGAGGTAGAGTCTGGAATTTTGAAGAGAAGAGCAATTGAAAGAGTGCACATTTTCCCAAGTCGTTCAGACTGGCCAGTAAGGTCATTTCTGTATGTTCTTGCTGTAAACTCAGGGTTTTTTTTTGGTTTTTGGGTTTGTTTTACCTCTTCTTTTGACGGTCTTCAGTGAAGTTAACAGTGGATTTGTGTTAAGATGTAGAATATGGAGACTTACAGTAAATAATTAGCATAGTCATAGCTTTTTCACCTTCTTAAGCTGAAAGATGAATTTTAACTTTCTCAAAAAAACTCTGGAATGCAATATAGTATTTGGGAGGTTTGTCAGCACACACCTCTGCTGTTTGTTTTTCAGTCTAGGCTCAAAATCTCTACAGTCAGCAACAAAAGCCCTGAAAAATCAATATTTAGGTTCTTACACTTCTGAATGGGGGTATAAGGGCAGGGTTTTCTACGTTTTTAATTTGCCCCCTGATGTTTTCTAGCTTCCTTGCCCTAGCTTTTCTTGAGATAGGGAAAGGAGGAAAGTTTTATCAAGCACTGGTAGATATTTCCACTGTCGTGGATTTCTGCCTGTTAGTCTTTTACTGTTACACACATTCACACCTCATATATTTTGCTCTAAAAGCAGAACATCTGAGATGATTCTGTGGTTGAAAAAGATCTCAAAGAGATGGAAGATGGATTTAATGTTGCCATTTTTAGATAATGCTGTAAATAGAATGGCAGCTGTCCTCAGATGCATAGCCGATATATACTACATATGCTGAATAGAAACAGATAAAAAGATTGCACTCAATTAATCCTGAAGAAAAGTAGCATTTTAGCCATGGATTCAGCCATCTAATTTTTAGCTATAGTGCATTTATTCTATCTCCCATGTGATATAATCCCATGCTTTGAAGGTGACTCAAGAAGAGAAAAATTTGCTATTATCCTCAACTAGGTTTAAAGAAACTTGAAATATTTTAGTTATTTACACTCCCACCTCATTAAAAAAGTGATTTAAACCAACAATTCTGGGACACTTACTGTCTGTGAGGTACTCTTCTTGGTGCTGTGGAGGGAATAAGACATCTTTCAGAGAACTATTTCTTATATAGAAAAGGCATAAGCAGAAACTTTTCATGCCAGATAGAATGTGATCATTGCTCTAACTAAGGTTTGACAAGTATCTATAGTTCATAATGGTTGAATATTTATAAAACACCTGTTTCAGGTATATCGCTAATAGGTACTGTGGATGTTAAGATGAATTGAACCCATTCCACAAGGAGACTTCCTCAAGTGAGACGGCATGTAAACAAGCAATTGCATTTAAAAACAATATATAGTTTAAAAGTTCAGGAATAGCAGAGAGAGGGCAGATTCACTCTCCTGGAAGGTGCTTGGGTACTAGGGCAGGCTTCATTGAAGAGTGATGAGTGATCAAGAGTTTTAGGCATGAATCAAAGTTTACTAGATAAATAATGAGGAGTAAAGACAAGGGAAAAAGATAACAGCTTTCCAGAGAGAGGGAAGTAATATGCCCATAGAGAAGATACCCCGAGACTTAGTAGCGTACTGCAGCTCTAACTTGTTTGCAGTCACCCTTGTCCTGGATGCTTTCTGTGTACTATGGGACAGTGTCTGGAGTATTCAGCGAAGACTAAGATATGCAATTCTGGAAGAAAAGCAAAGTAAATTGTATCTGTAAACTTTGTTTTTATGACAGCAACTTCCATGCTTTTTCTTTAAGACAGACCTGCCTTTGAATCCTTACAATTTCTAAATTTCTCAGACCTCACCTTCTTCAATGATAAATGTGAGTTCTGATATTTAATATAAAACAGTACATTGTCTGATACTTAGCATATAATTATGACTTTTTAAAATCACACTTTAAGTTCTAGGGTGCATGTGCACAACGTGCAGGTTTGGTACATAGGTATACATGTGCCATGTTGGTTTGCTGCACCCATCAACTCGTCATTTACATTAGGTGTTTCCCCTAATGCTATCCCTCCCCCCAGGTCCCCACCCCCCGACAGGCCCCAGTGTGTGATGTTCCCCGCCCTGGGTTCTCATTATTCAATTCCCACCTATGAGTGAAAATATGCGGTGATTTTTTCTGTTTTTGTTTGTTTGTTTGTTTGTTTGAGGCAGAGTCTTGCTCTATCCCCCAGGCTGGAGTGCAGTGGCACAATCTCAGCTCACTGCAACCTCTGCCTCCCGACCTTCAGTGATCCACCTGCCTTGACCTCCCAAAGTGCTGGGATTACAGGCATGAGCCACTGTGCGTTGTCTGTAATGATGACTTTAATTCTTGCTCTTTTGCTTTTTTCGGTTGACCATTCCTTGGTAGGGTTCGTCACTGAGGGCTAAACATCAGTGGAGCAATGGCTGCCATTCTTTTCACGAAGTCTGGGATTTAGGTGATGTGGAAGAGGAAATTGAAAGAACTCTTCAGTAAATGTTTGGAGACCTGAATTCTAGTTCTACCTTAGCCACAGACTGTGACCTGGTGCTCTTGACTCACAGTGTGCCCTGTGAGTTTATTTTTCTCTGTAAGAAGAGGTTTGGACCAAATGTCTGACTCATGTCCTTGTTGCTATGCATCGTTTCTGAGGAACAGCCCGGTGACTTGAAAGACATAAACCACCCAACTTAATTCCAGTAAAAGCTCTACTAAATCAGAAATGTTCTTTTACATTTTCTATTTGGGGGAAAATTGTCTACAGCAACTAAACTCATTTTAAAGAATGGTGGTTTCCCGATTGTTGTAAAAAAATTACAAAGTACAGTGAATACCCCCCAAAATTCATTAAACATGCAAACAGGTAATGTTAGGCCAGCTTTGCAATCTCTTCCAAAGATCAGGCCTGGGAAGAGTGAAGTGTGGTTTTGATGTTTTGGGTGAGCTTGTAGTCAGGTGGTCTCTTAGGAGCATCTGATGCCTGTCGAAGTTTTGTAGGTCATTTCGAAAATGCCAATGAATTGTGCTGGTGATTCGATGAAATCCTGAGAATTTCATCGAAATTAGATGAAATCCTGAGAATTTCATCGAAATTCGATGAATTGTGCTGGTGATTCGATGAAATCCTGAGAAAACTTAGTTGGTGCAGAGTAAGAATCATAGTGTCCTTTTCTACAGATTAATTGTTATACCTATGATTAATGAGTGTTCATTCACAAAGTACAGAGAGATAACATCATAAAGAAGACATAGTCCCTGGGGCCACAGTTAAGGAGTGTTAGCCCCAGATTCGAAACCACAGCCCTTTGATGTTGTTTCCTCCCATGACAAAGTCTAACTGCTGTTTTCACTCTACATTAATTCTGATATCATTTTGAAGTAATAGCATGTATGGCTCTGCAGTCTCTTAATGTAGGCAGTTCTATCTCTCTCCCCCCTATTTCCTTGCTTTGTTTCCACCGTTAATCTGGTAACCAGCCACTTATCGTACTGATTATCTTGTAATTGAAACTGTAAAAGCCTATGGCAGGTAAACCTATGGCAGGCAGATGGTCTCCCTAGTATGTCAGCTGTCTCAGAAGGATTTTTTTGTATGTGTGTGTGTATTACAATGTGGTCTAGGGGGAAAAACAGCCGTCCCCCCCCCCCCAAAAAAAAACTCACAAAGAAAAGAGCCCAGATCATACAATTTGAAATTTAACAGAATGTATTTGCTAACACTTTCAGAGTTGCCTTAAGATCAAAATTCATTATGGAAGCATCTTTTGTGGAGCATGAAGTGACAGAAAAGGAGGGGAAACTATGGTGTTGGGAAGAGTGCAGAGGTCGTTACAACAGATTTTTAGCAGTCCTGTGTGTGAGTTTGATCTTTTGGTGAACTTACTAGTAACTTGGGGGGTGGGGGGAAGAGAAGTGCCCCCAAGCTGTTGGTTGCTTTTGCTTGTTCTCATAGCAGCCTGCGGGGGAAAAGTGCTTGTTTAAACACTAGTATATGCCATAAAAACTAACAATTATGGCAAGGTTTTCAAAAAAGAAAATTACATTAAAGATGAATGAGGGTATATTGAATAATTATGTTTTAGGGTGTGTAACATTAAAAGATATTGAATAAAATATCGACTGTTTTGTGGAAATAGCAATAATGAGATTCCTGTCACCTAATCTTACAATAATTGGGTTATTACTATGCAAATGAAGGTATTACTTTTAAAAAACTAAGGAAGCTAGACAGATCCTTCAGGCAGTCCTTTATCTATTCTTAAAGCTGTGCCGTCAATTCTCCTTAGACTGAAGATCCTTTTCTAAACAATTTGGAGATGCTCATTTCACTATTTGCCCCTGAAATTCCACTATAATATTTTTCAGCTGCCACAGGTAGCAGATCAGTGGTTGGTGAATTTATATTCTTTGAGCTTTATGTGGAACCCAAAGGAATAATTAAATTGTATGATTATTGCCCACTGTCATTTTTATTTAAAAAAATTAAATGGAGTGAATTTTCCTGCCAAAGATGCATGCTGGAGCCCTTATCTCCACGTTCCACGCAGCTCTGTCATTGCTGTGCAGTGTCCAGTGGTGCCTGTGCATCTCAAAGCCAACAGGTCATTTCGGGCTAGCAGACCTCATAGGACACCTTTGTGACTGAAGAAGTGATTCCATTTGTCCTCAGTCATACTCAGATCAATAGTCCATACATTGCAGTCACCACCATGCCCATTGAGGCTCCTGTGGCACCCATCAGATGAATAGAAATATTTGGGACAATTGCCATTTTAGTTCATGACCCAGGTAAATACCTGTGTGTTCAGCCAGCAATGGCATTTTAAACTGTTGACTGCTGAGGCTTTGGGTAAAAGACAATTATATTTCCTGGGAATGTTGTATGATTTCTACATACTTTGTTATATGAAATGCTCCGTGTAGAGGAGTGATATAGATGTAAAATTCTCTAGTATTCCTACATAGAGAACGCATGAAAAACTGTCTTTGGGCCTTATTGAAATCTCACAATGGACGTTTTATAGTTTTAATACTCTTTGATAGTGTATAGTAGATTAATCATAGAAAGTAGATTTGAGGAAATCACAAAAGACAAATCTCATTTACCAAGTACTTTTGGTTCCAAGGATTAGGAGGTCAAGAAAATATAAGCCTTATCAGTTCATTTCTGAATCAATTGAGACTTGAGACTTTATAAATGTCACCAACAACTACTCTTTACCTTATGTCCTTCCACAGTTCTTAAGGGAGAGCTGGGCTCAGTAAGGTGATTGCACAGTACATTTATGCCTTTCTCTGTTTAGTAGGGAAGTCTTAGAATATATTTCTGTTTATAGGAGTACAGATTTCTTCTGATATTAGCCATAATTTACCAAATATAGATAACATTTTCAAACAATTCACAATCCTGAAAATATTCTTTTTGTTTGGTTGTTTTGTTGTTGTTTTGAGACAGTCTCACTCTTACCCAGGCTGGAGTGCAGTGGTGCCATCATAGCTCACTACAGTCTGGATCTTCCAGACTCAAGCGATTCTTCTACCTCAGCCTCCTGAGTAGCTGGAACTACAGGCATGTGCCATCACACTTGGCTAATTTTTAATTTTTTTGTAGGAATGGGATCTCACTGTGTTGCCTAGGCTGGTCTCAAACTCCTGAGCTCAAGCAATCTTCCCTCCTTGGCCTCCCAAAGTACTAGGGTTACAAGTGTGAGCCACTGTGCCTGGTTGAAAATATTCTAAATTGTTACCTTTTTTTTTTATAATCCACCTAATTTGGTTGGCCTCAAGCAATCAATATATGTAGGTAACTTTCATTAGATCTCTGTAGAAAGGATTTTTGGAAACATGCAGAATTCCCACATATCATTTGGGTTAGAATAAGTTATGAAACTGTTGCAGACAACCCTAAAATTTCATCTGCAAGGTTCGTTGTGGGTTCAGGTGACTCTGCAGGTCAGTTATCCTACATATGATGGCTCAGCTTTCTAGACTTCTTCGATACCTGCTTCCATGATCTCCCAGGCTGGGGAAGGGAGGGCTGCAGAGTTGAGCACTGGGAATTAAATGCTTTATTCCAGAAGTGACAAACATCACTTCTCATATTTTCTTGATAGAACTACTCATATGGTCCCTCCTAATTTCCTTGGGGTGGGAAATGTAGAAGAGAAGCAGATATTGATCAATATTAGTAATGTTGATCATATCCAGTATTGATTTATTCTACTTACTGAAAATGCCTTTGAAATATGAGACACTAGTCATGATGTGTGGGTGAAACTACAGCAAGGAGTGGAATGAATGGCTTTCATTAAGAACAATAAGCATTTTCCTCCTAGTCATCGATGCACCCATTCGTCTAGACTTCCACGCACCTTGCTATTCTTGGGTTTTATGGAACAGGTTTTACCTTGACCAAGGTCACTGTGCAGTCATCCTTTACAGATGGGATTACAGTCAGCTTTTAAACTGCAGCTGTGGCCAACCTGCATTAATGACAAACATTGCAGAAAGAATGCCCTTTGTCCAGGTTTGACGAGGGCTGGTGATATTAAATACTGCTAATAGTTTCCTGGGTTGGAAAGGGGGTTATTTGATTTGCAAAAGAGGGAAACAGTAGAATCAGTCTGTTCTTCAACTCATTCCGATAGGATATATAAAGGAAAATGAGCACATTTTTAATATAATAAGTGTGCCATTATCTTTGTAAACAAAGCAGAATATTTGGAGCTAATAGACGTTTAGCAACAGTTACAAAAGTTTGTATCATATTTGACTTTTATTGGGTAGCAAACAAGAAGAGAACAGGAATGTGTTTGAACTGAGAGCAGAGGAATCTTTTACCACTAGGTAAAACAGCATCATAACTGTATCCCTGAGAGAGGTATTAATAGTAAAAACCACCAAAGAGAGTACTGATCAGGTACAGGAAGGATGTCCCTAATATTTTGATTGAACAGTGTAAGAACATTATTCTTATAAGTATGGAAGCATATTGGTTAAAGATATTACTTGTTTAGTGTCTATTATAATTGACAATCATGAAACTATTTTAACTGCTAGTAACAAATGAATTAATGACATACGAGCGTGTAACATACCATCCTACTTTTTTCTTTTCATTTTTTCTTTATATTGCATATTATAATGAACATATCAAAGACCACACACAACAAATACATGCTGTGGTGACTCATTGTAAGATAAAAGTCTTGTAACCACCACCCAGGTCAAGAAGTAGAAGTTGTGAACAATCCCAGAAGCCTCTCCATGTGTACCATCCTAATCACAGACTCACCTCTTTCTCTAGAAATAATATCTGAACTTTTACAGTAATCAATTCTTGCATTTCATTATGTTTTATCATCCAATTATGCATATAATGGATTTTGTCCATTAAAAATTCTTGATATGTCCTTGAAGTCTTTTACAGTCTATAGGGCCCCTTCCATTTCTTTCTTTTCTTACAACTTATCTGCTGAAGAATCCAAGTTGTTTGACCTAAAGAATTTCCCACAATATAGATTTTGTTGGTTGCATACTCATGGTGTGGTTTAGCATGTTCCTCTGTCCTTCATATTTTCTGAAAGACTGGCAGCTGGCTCCAGAGACTTGATCAGATAAGTTTGATCCCTTTGTAAGACTATAAGAAGTAATGCATTTATCACTCTTTTTTTATATTAGTTATCAATAGTCACTACTTAGATTCATTAATTTATTAGGGGTTGCAAAGTAGAAATAACCTAATTATATCATCTTGTTTTCATTTACTAACTGTGATAATTTGATAAATAGACAGTTACTTCTCAGTTTACTATTTGGTTACCAAGTTGTACAGTTCATATAGGAAAGGCAGGATAAATAATTGGTTATATCTTTTTATTTTTCCAGTTCTCAAAATAATGAATTAGCTTTCTGTCATCCTCAGAAAGTAACTGAGTAATTCCTTTAAAATATCATTGTGAATTCATGAATTTAAGCATTATATGATAGGTTAGGTCTGTTGTAATCCTTATCCTTTGAGGTTCAAATGGTCTCATCTTTGGACAATGGGAACCCTTTCAAGTTGGCTTTGAGTATTTTGACATGGCTGTAGTTATCTTTGATAGCTTTGTGTGTACTGGGTACGTTAAGATGTTCTAAGCTCATCCGTACATAGCCTGTTCCATCTATTTCTCCAAGAAGCCCTGTTTTCTGGATACTAGGTATGTTCATTGCCAATGGTTTTGTCTTTATTTATAGGCCTAAATAGACAGAGCTATTGTATGTGTTTAAGTTTTCAGCTCTAATATGTATTAATTTTGGACTATCAAATTTCATGTTAAAATAAAAGTATTTAAAATCATGTTAATACATGTGAGGCCTGTTAGAAGTTTTACTGGTATTTTTAGAGAACCACACCTCAAGCATGGAAAAGTATCATCTCTTAGCTATCAACCATAATGTATGCATTTATACAGTTTCTGATCTTAGCATTTCTTTGGCTTAATACCATAGCAGAGTCTTCTTTCACAGTTTATCTTTGGCTCTCTTTTGGTGAGTGGTGATCAACTTTGCTACAAGTTACTGTCTCTACAACCTCTTATCTACAGAGTTTCACTTTTTATAGCATGGTATTTCAGTTCGATATGCATTGTTTTATTTCGATCACCATTTGCCAATGTTTATCTTCTACGGTAACTCCCTCAGAAGTTGTCATATACATTCTAGATATTACCTTTATGTAAGTGTATACATTCTGTGGTTAAACGTTTAAAATTATTTTTTAGAAATAAGTAAGCACTAGCACAGCATAGCTAGCAGCATTTTCCTGAGCTAATATAATCTATAGCAGAATTGACTAAAATGATTAATTGCACTCTAAGAGAGTGCACCCCAAAATGATGATTGGTGATGAAACATAGAAAGTTTTAGAGTCTGTAACATTGGCTTGTTCAGAAAACTCTTTTGAGTCTAGACTTCATCTATCAGGAACTCTTTTCACTAATATGACTAGGGAATAAAATGCCCCTACTCGGCTGGGCATGGCAGCTCACGCCTGTAATCACAGCACTTTGGGAGGCCAAGGCAGGCAGATCACTTGAGGTAAGGAGTTTGACACCAGCCTGGCAAAACATGGTGAAACCCCGTCTCTACTAAAATACAAAAAAATTAGCCTGGCATGGTGGTGTGTACCTCTAATCTCAGCTACTTTTGAAGAGTTGCTTAACTGAGGGAGGAGAGTTGCTTAACCCAGAAGGTGGAGGTTGCAGTGAGCAGAGATGGTGCCACTGTACTTCAGTGTACTGCCTTGATGACAGAGCAAGACTCTGTCTTAAAAAAAAAAAATGTCCATACTCTTAGGTGTCATGTAGGAGGAATGAGGACTCTAGTGGGGGTGTGGGATCCAGTGTTTTGTGTTCATGAAAGAAAAAAATGCACAACATTTGTTGTGCTATAATTTTGGAGGGTCCTCTTTTGATAGAAATTTCTGGGCCAATCTAGGTAATTCTGACAACTACTCCATCTTTTCAGAGAATGATGTTCTACTGATCTGAAATGGATCAACCTGGACTAGTGCTTTCAGATACATACCTGTTCACCTGGCCTGATTCCCACTTTTTGTAGTCTTCTTCTGGGAGCTCTAAGACAAATCAGAGAACAGTAAAATTCGATATATAATTAGATCACAAATGTATTGAGTCATTAGGGTATTTTTAGAAGAAATTGGGGTATTTTTTGAAAAAGAGTCAAACCAGTTTAATAATAAAGGTAATATTTCACATAGCCAGACATTAAAGATGGGGCAGATTATTGGGCTGGCCTTTTCTAATGCTTTCAGCTCCTTATCTCTGCAATTCCTAATTTCTGTTCTCCTCTGTATATCAGCAATATTCTTGAATTGGATGCAGATAGCATCTGCAGTTCCAGGTCTGATGACCACAGAGTTTGGGAAAGAGACCATCTCTTCCAGTGGCTCTCTTTAACAGTAAGGGAATGTTTTCCAGAAGCAAATCTCATTCATGTTTCCTTGGCCCACATAGTGTCATATGCCCATTTCTGGATCCAAACCTCATTTCCAAGTGAATGCTATTTATAGAGTGGCTTAGGCCTGGATTTACAACCAATCACTGGCAAGGAGGATGGGATTACCATGGTTGCCTTAAACTTAGCAGAATCTACTTCAGGGTTTGGAGTCAGTCCCTCAAATTGCATAGCTCTTACATATTGAGGAAGGAATGAAAGGGATATTGAGGAGAAAACCACAATATTATCTATTACACTATGTCTTAGGGCTCATTTGTGAATGTATTTTTATTTGCTTGGCTGCAGCATGTGAGTAAATAATGAACCATGACAGTTGGAGTAAGAAAAAGGAAAGAAAAAAAACCCTCCAATATGATATAAAGCCTCCAAAGATGTCTGATTTGGTTGTAAAAATCTTTGAAATCATTCCTCTGATTTTTTATTATTTTTAGGATTTCACTGAGTATGAATTACATGAGTACCTAGTGTCAACCCTTTATACCCCTAAATGAGCTCAGTGAAAACCAGCTTCTGTGAAATATGATTAAACTTGCCCTTAAAACATGTCATTTGCGTTGAACATTTTGTTCCAGCTGTTCTTCCCTGGCTTCTTCTCATATACCCTGTTTTCCAGGTCAGAGAGTGTCCTGGCTCTAGCACCACCACCATGTTTTTGTTGACCCATGGCTAAAGTATTGTCTATCCTTTTCTCCAGGCTTCCAGATTATTCCTGTTCCTAAAAACCCAACTCAATGATTACTTCTATGAGGCCCTTCAATGACCTGCTCTGCCTGAAGGTCTTTCCTCTAGTGACCTTTAAATATTATATTCTGTTCAGTTCATTTGTCAGTTAAATCATCTGTCACCTTTTGGGAATTCTACTTTATGTCTTTGAGCTGTTCTTAACATTGTCTGTTATAGATTATGGTCTTTTTTAAGGTAGAGACCCTTGAGTCTCATGAAAATTATCCACCTTTCATGGTATCATCTTGGAAAGGGAAGTAAAAAGAGTCTTTCCTTCTGGACATAAAAATAGCTCACATTTGGCCCAGCGCGGTGGCTCACGCCTGTAATCCCAGCACTTTGGGAGGCCGAGACGGGCAGATCACGAGGCCAGGAGATGGAGACCATCTTGGCTAACACGGTGAAACCCCGTTTCTACTAAAAATACAAAAAATTAGCCGGGCGTGGTGGCGGGCGCCTATAGTCCCAGCTACTCGGGAGGCTGAGGCAGGAGAATGGCGTGAACCCAGGAGGCAGAGCTTGCAGTGAGCTGAGATCGCGCCACTGCACTCCAGCCTGGGGGACACAGCGAGACTCCGTCTCAAAAAAAAAAAAAAAAAAAAAGCTCACATTTATTAAGCACTTGCTATATGCCCAGTGCAGTAACAAATACGTTATAAGCATTATCTCATTTCTTCCTCACATACACATATAAAAACTCCATGTACTAGGTTAGACAAAAAACCTGCCTCAAAAAAGGAGAACCAAGAAATGGACTCTTGTGGTAACACTGGATAACAGTCTTTAAGCTCACAGAATGTCTCTAGGCATCAGTCTCTCACTCTGTCCAATCTCGTAGCTTTGCTTTCTTACCTGGTTTGATCGGCAGGAAGAATCTCTACACAAATGGGCAGTTCCAGGTTGGAATGGTCCTCAGTAACCCCAATGAGAAACAGAGAAACAGAAAGTTGCAACAATGTTTGGGGTGATGGGGAGCCTCACATGGCTTGCCAGAGCATGTCACGGATAGCCAAGGTCTGAGCAGTCACCCCTACAGTGCAGCAGGAGGAAACACAGGCCAACTCCACCTGAACCATGAAGTCTGAAAGTCAAGCAGCATGGTTTCTCAATGAGATGCTGAGTAGACAATTATTCTGGTTAGCATTAATTCAAATTGACAGATCAGACCTGGATTTAGAGACTAAGGGACATGCCCAAGATCACTCAGGGAGATTTTACTCAGCCTAATTTCAGAGTTTTGCTAGTAACAACTTTGCTACATTGTAATATTGTTATTCAAACTGTGTTTGAGTATCATTGCTCAAAGTACAAATAACTTCGACTGTGTGGACCTCATTGTGTGTTTTTTCAGTAGCAGCCCTCTTGAGAATACTCGGTGCCTCTAGTTCCTCATATAATCTCATCTTTTCTACCAAATCAGGAATTGAAACATTAGCTCATATTTTTTACATGTTAGTTGAGTGACTGGATTTGCTTTCCTAAGGCTGTATTTCAGTGACCACGTTTCCTTACCCAGGTCTTTGCTTTTGAATACATTCATAGCTCCTGTTGCTTCAACAATGACATTTCAGATGTTAGTTTGCTGATGCTGAGATACTGGTAGAGGAAAACTGCGTTGGTCAGTCAGTGAAATCTCCCTCCATTGCCTGAGGAAGTGGCTGGATATAACAAGTTGGAGATTCTTGGGTATGTTATATGGGCTAGTCCAAGATCTCTCAGTAGAGAGACATTTGGTCACCCTGGGGAGAATAAACCAGGACTGACTGAGCTATGGATGCTGAAGACCTGCTTCTTAGACCTCCTGAGATGAAAATGTGTAAGTCCTGTTATCTGGCTTCTTTCAAAAATCCCGGGCCTGCCCTGCTCTTGCTTGGGCCTGCCAGCAGGTCCTGTTCTTCAGGTTCTTCTTGCCCTTTCAGTACCCAGGAGAGACCACCCACTGTCTCACTGCAGCTCCAAGTCTTCCCGTTTCTCTCCTTCTGATCCAAGAATTTCAATGTCCAAGATAAGTTTTCTGTAAGTCTTGATGTTACTGAATTTTTGGCGCTATGTAATTTTTCATATATTGACGCACAACCTGTGTTTTGTTGTTAAGCCCCTTTCCTGTCATTCTGGAATGCATCCTCATTTTACTTCTTTCTCTGCTAATGACTTTTCCAACTTTGATGTAGTTAGATCACAGCTTCTTTATTAGCAGGTTTAATGACTTTGTTTTCGCCACCTCATCTAACCAAGTACGTTACAGATATTGCTCAACAATACTACGTGTGTATTTCATTTGACTTCATACTCAGAGATGGGTTGAGACTGTCTATGACAGTAATATTAGGACGTGGAATTTCATCTTATTTGTAGAGGGGGCTTGAATGTTGGCTGTTACTGTGTACTTCCAGTTTGGGCTAAGAGCTTTAGGATGAAGCAAAGTTTACCAGCCTAACTCACAAATGGGTATGTTGATCTTTCTATCTTTATCCATTCATTCTTTATCAGCTGAGGGGGCTAATTTGGGATTTAGGGGAGTATAGAATTTGATGTATTCTCAGGGTTTTTGCTTCTAATCAGGAATAATGGCTTTATGTGTATAAAAAAGCATTAAAATATTATGTGCTTTTATTCAAACTAGATGTCAATTATTTCAGAGTTTACATTCGCTCCACGGTGGCACCATGGCTGGAAAGAGGAACAAGTCTTCTTCTATACAAATGTGGCCTATTAACACAAAAAAAGGATTAATAGACTTTCTTCCTATTTACAGATTATGGTCTATCCTGAAGGGATTTGTTGTGTTCACCTATGTTTTTTAACTGACAGAGTAAGTAAAACTACCTTTAGTTCATGAACATCAGCAGAGGAATATATCCATTTTACTTTTTAATATTAAAAACCACAAAGTCTTTTCTAAATTAGCAGGGGGGATTTACATAGCAAACTAGTGAAAAATGTTATGAGCTTTCATCCTCTGTTTTGGTTTGAGTTGCCACTTTGGGGCTTTTACATGTCTTTCCCTTTCCCATCTCATCTCTAGGAGGCAAACAAAGAAATATAATTTGCATTGGCTATAGAAATGCCTCCGAGATCACTGCTTAAGTGTGCTGGGAATTTGGAGTAGAAATTCTGAAAAGGAGAAAAAGACAAGGGTAAAAGCTCTGTTGACAGGGGAGTTTCATAGGCATGTGGGGAGGGTACAGCATTGGACATGGGAATACAAATTCTGCAAGCTTCCTCTCTTTTCCTAAAAACAACAGTCTAAGAGTGCGGTAGTTCTGTCTGGTTAAAGAGTTGGACTCAGTGGTAGCTGTCGAGCTTGGTTTTTCTTTCTAATTCAGATACTTCCCTATTGGAGTGTTTTGCACCTTCACTTCCTTTCTCTTTTTCTGTCCATCATCACATCTGGCACCTCTGGGTGAGAGGGAGGCAGATGGCTGTCTCTGGACATGATGCTTAACGATGCTTTATCTTTTGACCAGTACACGGGGCTGGAATGCAAGGGCATTTGAACTTGCACTTTGATGCAGAGTATTAGCACATTCACCCTCTGCTGGCAGCAGACCAAGGACCCCAAGTTAGCCTGTGAACCAACTTTTTCCCTGGAGTATAAACAATACATGAACTTGACTAGGAGGTCAGCTCTTCAAAGCTGATTTTTTTTCACCCAATGGGATCCACTGTTTGTTCATATTTAGGCAGCATCTAAGTAGAGGCAATTTAGACATTTAACCAAAGCAAAATTTAGTCTAAAAAAATAGGAAGATCTCATTATAGATTCACAGATCTGTGTATTTGTGTGCTCAAGGATAATAATAATACTGGAATACGTTTCAGAGAAAAGATATGAGTAAAAATAAGAAAAAAAATTAATGGATTTGAGCCCAAGTAAATGAAACTCTATTATTTAATTATAGTATCTGACTGTGAATATAAATGGGAGATGAACAAGAATTTTTTCCTTCAGTTTGAATCATAGAAGATTTCATGACTAAAAGGGGAAGTCTATCACTCAGAGCTACAAGCTAGAGGTTTGATCCTTCTCCTTCATAAAATGAATCAGGGAATATAGAAAATATTTTGGGAATTGAGGACAGTCTCTTTTGCACACACTCAAGTGTTTTTACATTTAAAGTGAGCAAAACTGCATAATGTAGAATATATGCCTGTGTCCTTCAAATTTGCCACTCTGGTAGCCTGAATAGACGGGAAAAAACATCGCTGATGCACAATGAAAAAGGATATGCTCAATCTTAGAATTTCATGCTTGGAATCTCTTGTGGGCTAGTGTCTGCAATATCGATGACTGGGCCATTTATTTGTTATCTATTGCTACTTTTGGCAAACGGGTAAGTTTAAACCCCAGTGTCCTGGTTAAATTCCAATGTAGATGAGTGATAATATTCCATCTGCCATGTTCTTATTTTGCCTTCCTTAAGGAAATGAAGCATAACTGCATTTCAAAGCAGACTGTTGACACACTTTAGATAAAAAGTTAATATTTTTATTTCTCATTATATAGTTCATTGTCATCAGAAGTTGTTGCTAACCCAGCCCTGTCACTGATTCACCTGTGGCCTTGTGTAACAATGTGGGCAGATTGAAAGAAAAAAATGGAAAAATATGTGTCATGCAAACATTAATACAAAGAAAGTGGGAGTTGCTATGTTAATATCAGATATAATCTTTTGAGCAAGGAAAATTACTAGTGACAGAGAGGGATATTATATAATTATTAAGACGTTGCTCCGCCAAAAAGACATGACAATTCTAAATGTGTATGTACTAAATAACTGAGCTGCAAAATACATGAAGCAAAACTGATTAAATTGAAAAGAGAAATAGACAAATTCGCAATATTATTCAAAGATTTGAACATCCAGGTTTAATCACTTTATAAAAATACTAGACAGATAATCAGCAAAGATATAGAGGAACTGAATATTGGTAACCAAGAAAATCTAACTGAGGCTGGGTGCGATGGCTCAAGCCTGTAATCCCAGCACTTTGGGAGGCCGAGGCGGGTGGATCACGAGGTCAGGTGATGGAGACCATCCTGGCTAACACGGTGAAACCCCGTCTCTACTAAAAATACAAAAAATTAGCGGGGCGTGGTGGCGGACGCCTGTAGTCCCAGCTACTCGGGATGCTGAGGCAGGAGAATGGTGTGAACCCGGGAGGCGGAGCTTGCAGTGGGCTGAGATCGCGCTACTGCACTCCTCAAAAAAAAAAAAAAAAAAAAAAAAAAAAAAAGACTAATTGAAACCCAGCAGCAGCAGCAGCACACACTTTCTTTTCGTGTGCCCATGGAACGTATTCCAAGAGAGATCATATCCTGGGCCAGAAAACAAATCTCAATAAATTTAAAAGAGCTAAAATCATATGGGATATATTTTTTGACCACCATGGAATCAAATTAGAAATCAATAACAGAAAGAGAACAGGAAAATTTCTGAACCCTTGGAAACTGAGAAATATACATTGTAAATAATCCATGGGTAACAAAGGAAATCTCAAGGGACATAAAAAATATATTGAACGGAATGACAATAAAAATAGAACACGTAAAATTTTGTGCATCACAGCTAAAGCAATTTTGAGAGGGAAGTTTATGGCACACCACACACGTACATTAGAAAAGAGGAAAAGTCTCAAATCAGTAATCTAAGTTCATAGCTTAGGAACCTAAAGAAGAGCTGTAAATATCCAAAGCAAGCAGAAGGAAGGAAATAATATTAAGAACAAAAGTCAATAAAATTGAAAACAGAGAAATAATCCATGAAAAAATTCAGGTTACTTTAAAAGATCAGTAAAATTGACAAACCTCTAGTAAGACTAACAGAATAAAAAGGGAAAAAACACAAGTTATCATTATCGGCAATGAAAAGGGATGTATCATTGCAGACTCTGCAGACACCAAAAGGATAATATGGGAGTACTACAAACAACTCTACACACATATATTCACAACTTAAATGAGATGGATCCAATCCTCAAAAAACATGAACTGCTGCAACTCACCCATAATTAAATAGATAATTTTAATAGCCTTACAACAGTTAAAAGAATTTAATCCGTAACTTAACAAACTTTCAAAAAAAGTAATCTTCAGATGGTTTTACTAGATAATTCTACCAAACATTTAAAGAGGGATTGAAACCAGTCCTAAACAATCTCCCCCAGAAAGCCATTCATTTTATGAAAGTAGTATTACCCAGATACTAAAACAAAGTACAAAAAAAGAAATGAGACCAATATCCCCCATAAATACACATAAATACAGGTACAAAAAATATTAACAAAATATTAGCAAATAGAATTCAACAATATGTAAAAAGAACCATATTATACATCATGACCAAAGGGGAGTTTATTTCAAGGGATTCAAGGCTGGCTTAGTATATGAAAAACCATCAGTGCAATTCAGTATGTTAACCTAAAGAAGAAACATCACACAATGCTATCAATTCATGCAAAAAGCACACTGACAAAATTCCACAGCCATTTATGAGAAAAACTCTCAGGAAAATTGAGATAGAAAACGTTCTCAACTTGACGTAGAGCATCTATAAAATATCTACAGCTAACATTATACTTAATGATGAAAGATGTGAGTGTTTCCTCTTAGATCAGGAACGAGGTCAAGGGATGTCTTCTCATGACCCTTCTTCAATATAGTGCTAGAATTTCTGGCCAGTGCAAAAAGGCAAAAAATTGTAATTAAAAGCATATGGATTATAAAGGACAAAAATAAAACTGTCCCTATTTTTCATTTGATATCATTGTTTATGTGGAAAATCTCAAGGAACATTAAAAAAAAAAAAAAAAGAAAAGAAAAACTAACTCCCAAAACTAATTTGAGTTTAGCAAGGTAGCAAGATATATGATAAACATACAAAAGTCAGTTATATTTGTATATATTAATACTAGCGATGAATGGCTGAACATCAAAATTTTAAATGCAATACTATTTACAGTCACTCAGAAAATGAAATACCTAGGTATAAATCTAACAAAATACATTAAAGGATGTGTATGCTGCAAGCCACACAATGCTGAAGGAAGATCTAAATAAATAGCTATATCATGTTCATGGACCGGAACACTCAACGTGGCAAAGATGGCAGTTCTCCTCAAACTGACGCACAGGCTTAACACAATTACTATCAAAATCTCAACAAGGCTTTTTGTAGATACGGAGAAGAATTTTTTTTTTTTTTTTTTTTTGAGGTGGAGTCTTGCTCTGTCGCCCAGGCTGGAGCGCAATGGCACGATCTTGGCTCACTGCAAGCTCTGCCTCCTGGGTTCACGCCATTCTCCTGCCTCAGCCTCCCAAGTAGTTGGGACTACAGGTACCTGCCACCACGCCCAGCTAATTTTTTTTTTGTCTTTTTAGTAGAGATGGGGTTTCACTGTGTTAGCCAGGATGGTCTTAATCTCCTGACCTCGTGATCCATCCGCCTCGGCCTCCCAAAGTGCTGGGATTACACACGTGAGCCACCGCGCCCGGCCGAGAAGAAAGATTTATATTGAAATTTCAGCTGAAAAGCAAAGGAATTAGAATAGCTAAAAGAACTTTGAAATAGAAGAATAAAGTGGGAGTAATCTACCTAATTCCAAAATTTATTATATAACTGTAGTAATCAACACTGTGATATTTGCAGAGGGATAGACACTTATATCAATGGAGGAAAAAAACAGAGAAGCCAGAAACTGACTTACAACATATCAGACCAATTTTTGACAAAAGTGCAAAAGCAATTCAACAGAAAAAACAGCCTTTTCAACAGTTCATTCTTGGAGCCATTTGGACATTCATAGGGAAAACAAAAAAACTCTTGACCTAAGTCTTATAACTTATACAAAAAGTAACTCAAAATAGACCACAGACTTCAATGTAAAGCTCAAAACTATACTACTTCTAGGGGCAAAAAGAAAATCTTCAGGGTCTAGGTCTAGGCAAAGCATTTTTAGATTTTGTACCAAAAGCTTGAGGAAAAGTTGATAAACTGAACTTCATTAAAATGAACAATTTTGCTATTTCAGGCCAGGTACTGTGGCACACTCCTGCAATCCCAGAACTTTGGGAGGCCGAGGCAGACGGATCAATTGAACTCAGGAGTCGGAGACCAGCCTGGTCAACATGGCAAAACTCCTCCTCTACAAAAAATTAGCCAGACATGGTGGCATGTGCCTGTAGTCCCAGCTATGTGGGAGGCTGAGGTGGGAGGATCACTTGAGTCTAGGAGGTTGAAGCTGCAGTGAGCCTTGATTGCACCACTGCACTCCAACCTGGGCAACAGAGTGAGACCCTGTTTAAAAAAAAAAAAAAAAGTTTCTATGTGAAAGATCCTATTGAAAGGAAAAAAAGCCAAGCTACAGATCGGAATAAAAGTGTTTGCAAACCATATATCTGACAAAGTACTAGTGTCAAGAATTATAAACTCTCAAAACTCTATAGTAAAAAAGAGAAATCCGTTTAGAAAATGGGCAAAATACCTGAAGAAACATTTCTTGGGAGAAGATATACAGATAGCAGCTAAGCACATGAAAAGATGTTCAACATCATTAATCAATGACAAATGCAGAAAGGCTAAAATAAAAAAATAGTGACAGTATCACATGCTGACAAGGATTTACAGAAACTGGCTCATTCAGATATTTTTGGTGGGGATGTAAAATTCTGCAAAACATTTTGGTAGATTTTGGGGAGAAGAAAACAACATAGTGACAATATCAAATGCTGACAAGGATGTACAGAAACTAGCTCATTCAGACATTGTTGGTGGGGATGTAAAATTCTGCAAAACAGGTAGATTTGGAGGAGAAATAAACAACATTCATCTGCCGTATATAACCTAGCAATGCACTCCTGGACATTTATCTCGGAGAAAAGAAAACATTTTCACACAAAAACCTGTATAGAAATGTTTATGGCTTTATTCATAATAATCTCAAACTTTAAGAAAAAATTTTATTTTTTCTACAAAAAAAAAAATGGGATACATGTGCAGAACACATGCAGGTTTGTTACACAGGTATACGTGTGCCATGGTGGTTTGCTGCACCTATTGACCTGTCCTCTAAGTTCCGTCCCCTCACTTCCCACCCCACAGCAGGCTCTAGTGGTGTGTGTTGTTCCCCTCTCTGTGTCCGTGTGTTCTCAATGTTCAGCTCCTACTTATGAGTGAGAACACGTGGTGTGTGGTGTATGGTTTTCTGTTCCTGTGTTAGTTTGCTAAGGATGATGGCTTTCAGCTTCATCCATGCCCCTGCAAAGGACATTATCTCATTTCTTTTTATGGCTGCATAATATTCCATGATGTATATGTACCATATTTTCTTTATCCAGTCTACCATTGATGGGCATTTGGGTTGGTTCCATGTCTTTGCTATTGTAAATAGTGCTGCAAGAAACATTCGTGTGCATGTGTCTTTATAGTAGAATGATTTATAATCCTTTGGGTATATACCCAGTAATGGGATTGCTGGGTCACATGGTATTTCTGGTTCTAGATTCTCGAGGAATCACCATGCTGTCTTCCACAATGGTTGAATTAATTTACATTCCCACCAACAGTGTAAAAGCATTCCCATTTCTCCACGGCCTCACCAGCATCTGTTGTTTCCTGACTTTTTAATAATTGCCATCCCGACTGGTGTGAATTAATCTCAAACTTGAAACAACTCAGTGTCCTTCAATAAATGATTAAGCAATCCATACCACAGAACACTATTCAGCCGCAAAAATAAACTACTGATACATACAGGAACCTGGATGAATCTTTAGAAAGTTCTGTTGAGTGTATGATTTCATTTATATAATACTTTTGAAGTGAAGAAATTATAGAAACGGAAAATAGATCAGTGGTTTCCAGGGGTTAAGGAGGGGTGGGGTGGAGAGGAAACAAGTGTGGCTATAAAAAGGCAACCTGAGAGATTTTCGTGGTGATGGAAATGTTCTGTATATTGACTCTGTCAATGTCAGTATCATGGTTGTGACAATGTAGTATAGTTTTGCAAGCTGTTACCAATGAGGGAAACTGGGTAAAGGCTACCCAGGATCTCTCTGTGTTGTTTTTTTGTAACTGCATGTGGATCTACAATTATTTCAAACTAAAATGCTTAATTAAAAACATTTTCTGTAAAGGCTTCTAGATTAAAATCTGAAAGCGTCTTTTGGCGCTGTCCATGGGAAGGCTTCATGTCCCCCCTTTCTGCCCTCAGATAATCATATGGCAGCCACAGAGGCTTTTTTGCTGTTGCTGGACACACTTAGCAAGCTCTCACCACAAGGCCTTTGTACTTGCCATTTCCTCATCTGGAACATTCCTTTCTCTGGCCTGCTCATTCACTTCATCGAGATCTCTACTCAAAGGTCACCTTATCAGAAAGGTTTTTCTTTGAACAGTCTGTCTACAGTACCATTCCTGTCATGATTGATTCCCTAACCTGGGTTTATTTTTCTTCTCTCATCAGAAACAGATTGGATGCTTTAAAAAATTCCAAGTCTTGGATAGAAACCTCGAAATTCCCTACTATGTTTCCTCTTTTCTATACTTTGTTCCTGGATTTGGAGCATTTTATTTCAAAAGTAAATGAAACAGGCAAATTCACTCTATTTCCATTCCTTCTGCTGATCACTCCATATCTGTCTGGTTGGAATTTTAAGATTTTAAGTCTTCTATAGTAGTATATACACTGTGTTCTGTCACACTCAGCTTATTGCAATCCAGTGATATTTCTTAAAATAGCTAAGACTTCAGACAGTCAACCCCATCTCCGTACATTATGAATCTGCCTGTAAATGACTGGGCTCTAATTCTCTTCTAGGCTTTTTTAACCGGTCCAAGGTGTAGAGCCATACTTCAGGAGGATCCTCAGAAGTTTTGGACAAGCCTCCCCAAATGTGGCAGGTGGGTGTCTTGTCTGTGGGTGCAAGAAATGTAACTTTCTTTACTCTTCCATAGCTAACCTGAAATTAAATGCTGTTCGGACCCTCTACTTAACCATATCAGCAGCCTGAGGTTGCATGAAGTTCTGGATAAGGCTATGAGATGCCAAGTTCTCAAGGGGCGGATCCCAGTTCTTTAGCTGTCATCTCTCCATTAGTCACATCTGTCTTACCATCTCTCGTCAGTACTTGTGGACTGCTGCTGAGGCACACCTCGATCTATCTTCGAGAATCTTCTGTTCTCCTTCTCTTAGTTTCTTCTAGATACCTCTCGGGCACATATGGGCATGCTATCACTGCTGCAGTCCCAGAGGAAACTCTTGGGATTAAAAAGCTCCCCCACCCTTTTTTTTTTTTTTTTTTTTTGCATTGCCACTCTTGTTCAGTGGCTCCTGTGTTATGCTATGGCATGAGATCCTTTGCAAGGCTGCTTAAGTCCTGGATGTACCACCAGGCTGTTTCTGAAGTTCAGACTATACCCAAGAAAGAAACTCTTTTGCCCATCACCCCTGTCTCCCCCCCAACATATTTGGGGTTTCTTTCTTTAATCATATTTTGAACAAGCACAACTTAGGAAATCAATCAAAACACAATTTATTTTTCATCTCCTTCTGTTTCTTTGAAATGCGTTGGAGAAGGGTGGCAGGTATTCCCTTGCTTTGGGTGAAATTTAGGTCTCAGGAAGACTCCATACTTTATAAGTTCACTCTTAGATTTTTAAAAAAAGTCTTCTGGACATTTTAAGTTACAGAAATAATCTACATTTGGAAATGATTATGTCCAATATCAAATCATAATCATAGCTTCAAAGTTAATTTAATATCAGATGATCTGCTCTCCCCCATCTAGGGCCCATTTTTGAGTTGGACTACTGCAGTGGGAAAAGGTCTGTCATTTTTTTTCTCTCTTCACCTATCACCTCCTATCCCACTTCCTAGTTGCTGTTGCTGAACTCTCAGGGGTTGGTGCACAGGAAAGAAGAGGGGAAAAGTAGCTCAGGGATTTTTCTCACTTGAACGGATGTTATGTTAAGCTGGCTTTGTGTTTTCTGGGCAAGGAAACTGCTTAACACTGACTCTCAGTTGGTCACTTTTGGGAGACTTTCATGGCCCCTCCGATGGACCCACCCAGCTTCAGTTCTTCTGACTTGGGCAGGGCTTCTCCTTCAGTGCCCTACTCCCCACTCAGCGCCTGGTTGCAGATAGTCTGTTCCCTCTGGCCTCTGATTTGGTGTCTCGTGAATACCGCCGGTGGTCCTCTTGGGCTTCAGGCTGGCTCTCTCACACCTGGCCCACACCTGCTCTAGGAAAACATGCCTCTTATGAACCTTCATGGGCAGGAGAGGCTGTGGGCACTTCTCAGATTGCAGAGCTGCTCCTAGCCCAGCTCTCTTGTCCTCTGGATTTTCAGGGTGGGAGCCAGGCTGCAGTCCATGGGGTCTCCCAAACTCCAGGGAATACATCCAGGCCCACTAAAGTTTTCCTCTGAAGCCTCTCTAAAGACCTGTGGAAAAGGTAGCCCTTTCTGTCTCTCTCGGGGGAAGGTGGGACTTGGCATCGGCAGCAGTTCTATCCAATAGCCTCTTGAAGCCTCTTCCCCTCCTCTCCCTTCTGTTGATCCTTTAACATTTCCTGTTAGGTTTTAGAGCCATCCATAGTTCTCAATTTCTTTTAAAATCTGGATTATGACCTGGTCATTTACATTGAAATTTCATACTTGTTTCAGGAAGGTACCTCAGTTGAATCTCCCAATCTGTGATTCTGCTCCCATTAGGGAGAGTCAAGGCAGTGAGGCCTGGGATCAGGGTGGTGGGGGAATAGGATGAAACCAGCCACTTCCATCTTGCTCCTGGATCCGCTGATGTACACACACGCCTTAACTACCTTATTTTGCACTCAAAGGGGTCTACATCTGCCCTTAGCTTAGTTCATATGTAGGAAGGTCTCTTCTGATCCTGTTTTCTATGGGCGGGAATCATTCCAGTTTCCTAGGGGGTATTAGGCTTTCGAACCTCACAATTTATTAACTGACAGCCCCCCAGTGCCCTGTTTTCCCTTCCTTGCCAACAGTTTTCTAACGCCATGAGTGAAGAGTATAGCTACTTGGCTGACTGGGGAAAGAAGCAAGATTCAAGGAAATGAGATAAAATACTTCAAATAGTATACCCCTCCATGATAAAATATATTGGCTGCCTTCTTTCTGGTACTTACCATGTGATTTTTAATCCTTAAAATGGCACCGCATAATTTATATTAAGGATTTGACATTTGAGGAAACCAGATGTGTTAGTTTGCTAGGGCTTCCAAAGTAAAGTACCACAAACAGGGTGACAAACAACAGAAATCGATCATCCCACAGTTCCAGAGGATAGAAGTCAGAAATCAAGGCTGACAGAAGGGTAGATTCCTTCTGACGGCTGCAGGGGAAGAATCTGTTCTGGGCCCTTCTTTTTTGGCTTGTAGATGGCTGTCTTCTTTGTGTAGCTCTTCATATTATTTTTCCCCTATGCACATTTGTCTCTATGTCCAAATTTCCCCTTTTTGTAAGGACACCAGTTATACTGGATTAGGGCCCGTAAGAATGACCTCATCTTAACTAATTACATCCACAAAGACCATATTTCCAAATAAGGTCACATTCTGAGATCCTGGGGTTAGGGCTTCAACATATGAATTTGGGGGGAAGGGGCAATGCAACCCATAACACCAGGGTTCAGAGGAGCTCAATTACTTCAAAGCCACACAGACCTTGAAGTGCCCATGCAGCAATTCCTCTCCATGACTGTGTGACTCTGTAGCTCGCATTCTTTCTGCTATCCTACACTTCATCTCAGCTCTTACACGCAGGATTATGCAACAAGAAGAATGCTGGCTTTCTTTTAAACAATCAAACCAGGCTAGCAGAAGCATGGCCCCATCTAGGAAAAAGCTCTCAGACATCAGGTGGTGCCATCACATGAACTCAGAACAGCAAGCCTTGCACAAAGGGGAAATGGCACCTGTCTGTAGAGAGGTCCAATCTATCACCATCATACCATTGGCTAGAAAATGAATTTCTGCCTGAATTCAAGGTATAAATTATGCCAGCATTCAAATGTTTCTGAAGCTACTAAAATAGTGTCAAATTGAGTTTCATGGTGTTATTCATATGACTTGTGGTTTGCATTCTTGGGGTGCTTTTGACCTGTATTCCTATCTAAATATGCTGTGTGTGTGTGTGTGTGTGTGTGTGTGTGTGTGTGTGTGTGGTCGGCTTCACGTAGGGCATATTTAAACAATGTGTAATAAAACAACATATTTAAATCATGCAAAAGGAAAAGGGTAAACTGTTAGCTATAAAGTTCCTGCAGGCATTTACTGGATAATGATAGCTTAGCTAAAAAAGGATAAAATATGTTCAACTTCAATGGGGATTATATTTAGGAGAATTATCGGATTGTTTTGATATTTTCCTTTTAAAAACAATTCTTTAGTGCCTCCTAGGTGGGAGATAGGAATTATTATAGTGATTTGGAAACATGGCTTTATGTATATGAACATAATTTGGGTCTTGTAGTATTTGTCACTATTTTATTCCAGATGGCAAAATTCTTTTATTATCCCTTTCAGTTAAGACCTGAAGTATATACCTACAGAAACAAGTCCATGATAAGATTTTTCTTGCCAAAATTCTAATTGGTGCTTACTTACTGAGAAATATATGTATTGAGAAATGCTTAAGAAAAATACACTTTAATGAAGCTGCACTAATGATATTTATTTAGCTAATTGTGTACAGGGATCTAACAGTGATTTTAAGTAAAGTAGACTGTTGGCCATATAAATAAGCTTGGCACAGGTGTGCAGGGTTTCAAGAGAATTGGGTAGGAGAGCTAATGAAAATTAGAGTCAGGCTCAAAGAAATATTTTATTGTAAATTGAATTTCCCATTGTAAAACAAATACAGCTGCACATAAATATTTTAAAATAAAAGTAAAAAAATGCTTACAGTGTAAGAACTGACAGCAACAAAACTAACTTTTTCGTATATTTCCTTCTCCTCCTTTTTTGTTTATTCATTCAACTGAGCATTACTGAACACCTACTCAGTGCAGGCACTTAAGGAATAAAGATAGTTAAGACAAGGTTTCCGTCCTTGAGGAACTTTTGATTTATCAGCAGAAACACACAGTGAATGAGTCTTTACAATAGGGAATAAGTGCAATACTTAGGGAGAGTGGCCAAAGAGGTTGCTACCAACTTCATTGTCAGCTCTGGGAAAGCTTCACAAGGTAAGTTGAAATAGAAACTTGCTCAGAAATGCTTTAGCCAGAAAAGAGGAGAAAATAATTTCAGTTCCAGGGAAGAAAGAACATCTGCTCAGGTATGAGAGGATGGAAATAATATTACCAGGAACTGTAAATAATGTAGCATGTCTTGAATAACAGAGAATGGGATTGGAGTAGGTGGGAGTGATATCATGGGAAGATTTGTGCCTGTTATCCTATTGGCAAGAAAGATTTTCACGTAGGGGAAGAGTATGTTTAGAATATCATTTTAGAAAAATTAACCTTCAGCATTATGATTGGATAGCTGGATTAGAAGTTACAAGCTTTAGGAAGTAAGAGATTGATAAGGAGCCAGATAAACCAAGAAGCTGAAATAAAGCTTAAATAAACGAAGCTTGCATGGGTTCCTAGCAGTATTTTAGTAGGGACCCTAAAATGTGTTTCCGCAGCCATATGTTTTTATAGATGTTGCAAAAGTACAAATTTCTAAGTTCAACCCGTTAAAAACTCATGCTTTCTTTTTTTAAACTGCTACCCCTCTGTTATGTTTCCATTAACATTAGGTGACATCAAAGTGCCCACATACATTTTGCATTCACGGTTTTGCATTCTTTCTCTTTAAAAGAGCCCCCAAATTGTATAAGCTTTAGAACCTCCCAAATGCAGATCCAGTCCCAAGGTGATATCCAGAAGAGACATGACAGGTTCTTAAAACAGGAGAATAGCTGCAGAGATGAAGAAGAAAAAGATACAAAAGATGCAGGCGGAGGAATTAATGGCTGTGTTGGTGTGAGGAACAGGATTGTACCAGTATCTCTCTTAAGACCATTAATGGGGGAAAGAATGTGGTAGGGACAGGTCACTATTGTAAATAACATTTTATGGAACATCTTTATGTGTGTGTTTTCATATTTCTGGATTTACAGAGGTAGATTTACTGTGTCAAAGTGTGTAAATATTTTAATGGATTTTGTTATCTATTACCAAATTGTGTTCCAGGTAAATTGTGCTATTTAACACTGCTGCAGTTAATGTAGAAATGGATTTTCTTGCCCATACTCCCACTAGCATTGGGCATTATAATTTTAATTTTTTCAAGCTAAATTACTGGGTAAAAATGGCACCTCCTTCTCGTGTTACTCTGAAGTGAGATAAATACCATCCATTATTGTGAACTCTCTCTAGGCAGCTATTTTCAGGGGGTAGTTATTGTAGTCTTTTCCTGGTAGTGATTTAGGGAGCATTAGGAGGTAGGTGTAAATCCTTTATTTGAGTAGTTATGTTATACATTCTAAATGCATACATACATGCATAGATCATAAAAGCTAGAAATAGGTGAGGCTAAAACAGTTTTGCAGATCAGATTTACACCAGATGTTGGCAAACTTTTTTTGAAAAGGGCCAGAGAGTAAATATTTTAGGCTTTGTAGGCTAGGAGGCAACACTGAGGATATTATGTAAGTACTTTAAGTGAAAAAAATATTTTGGACTTTTTTTTTTTTTTTAAAGATAGGGTCTGGCTCTGTCTTCCAGGCTGGAGCGAAGTGGCACAGTTGAAGCTCACTGCAGCTTCCACCTCCTGCGCAGAATTCACCCTCTTGCCTCAGTCTCCCAAGCAGCAGGGACTACAGGCATATGCCACCACGCAAGGTTAATTTTTTAATGTTTTGTAGAGACGAGGTCTCGCTATGTTGCCCAGGCTGATTTCAAACTCCTGGCCTCAAGTGATCGTCCTGCCTTGACCTCCCAAAGCTCTGGGATTACAGGTGCAAGCCACCAAACCTGGCCAGTACAAATTTTTAATGGACATAGTTCAAAATATAATAGTAATAACAAAAGATAACTTTTTTTTTTTTTTTTTCCTGAGATGGAGTCTTGCTCTGTTGCCAAGGCTGGAGTGCAGTGGCGTGATCTCGGCTCACTGCAACCTCCGCCTCCCAGGTTGAAGCAATTCTCCTGCCTCAGCCTCCTGAGTAGCTGGGACTACAGGCACACGCCACCAGGACCGGCTAATTTTTGTATTTATATTAGAGATAGGATTTCACCTTGTTGGCCAGGTTGGTCTTGAACTCCTGACCTCGTGATCCGCCCGACTCAGCCTCCCAAAGTGCTGGGATTACAAGCATGAGCCACCGTGCCTGGCCAGCAAAGTATATTTTTTACACTATGAGTCCGGTTTTGGAGAGGGGACATTTTTCTTAATTGAGAGTTCAAAGTTAAAGTCTCTGTCACTAAATTGATTGTAAGTGGTCATCTGTTAAAATCTCCATTTTTATTTCACAGGAGTGAGCCAGATTTGGACCATAGGCCATACGGTGCCAACACTTATTTTAGACACTGACATTTATAAAGTCATTTGCCTATTAGACTTTGTTCACATATTTTGTTTGATAGTGTTTCAGTTCTGTCACATACTTTATTTGAACCTATTTGGTATCTACAATTTGCAAACTCAGCAAAGTGTGTGTGGAGCATGGAGGGGGTGGTTATTCTCCATTGCTAATGGAATTTGGGAGTCTACCTGAGGCAGCAGCACTATTACACTGAAGCATTTTGTCTATTTAGATAAGGAGACTTGGGAAGAGAAACAGGAAACCAGACTTAGTAGGTCTAAATTTCATCTGTTAATGCATGCATTGGAATAATTTTGAATGTTCCCTGCTGCTGACTTTGAGTCAACTGTGACTTGGTACTGGCTATTAATTTCTTTTTCTGCTAACTTTTCGGGCTTTGTGCTTTTGCTTTAACATTGCTGTTGCTCAACAACTTTCCTAAAAGTCTAAATTCTTCCCCCGCCCTCCTCACAAACTTGTTGTCTTGAAATGTTTCTTATAAATCATTTCATTTGCTAATACTTCTTGTGGCAAGGCCACTCAGTTCCTTGGGTTTCAAGAATGAAAAGAAGAAGGAAGAAAAGAAACAAAATGGAAAGTTATGAAAAAATTTAAAAACTAATTAGCTTTTTAGTTAGTTCACCCACTTCAGAGATTGGGCCATCTATCTTGAAAGTTTCAACTGAAATCTGACTTCTAAATTTAAGACCGATTTTTCCTTTAAGGTCTTAATGAATGGCTTGAGAAGTCTATTAAAACTTGAGTTACTTTAGCTATTTTCATGAATATGCTGAATTATGGACTGGATTTCCTAAGGCTAATGGTCAGATTGAAAGTTTATGTTTTATCTTTTAATGGGTATCTTTCTAAGGCTTAATCGAAGATAATTAAAGTAGAATGAGCTTAATATGAAAACCTTATTGTAGATAATATAGCAAACTTTCCTTACATTTCCAGTACATAGAATATTTTGATTTGGTATTATGTTGAATGGAGCAATATGCTATACCTATATGTTCAACAAATATGTTTTACATATATTTTAGAGATAATATGTCATTATATTACAATTTGTATGTTGCTGGGAGCACAAGAGAAAATCTCATCAAAATTAAATTTTGTAATTGTTTCCGTATTTATTAATATTTCCATGGCTCCTTGGAAAGCAAAGTTTCCAAATGCATACTTCCATAGTCTTCCTGATACTGGCAATTCAAAACAACCAGACTTATGTGTGTGTTCTTCTCAACAATTGTTTTTGTAGCTACTGAAATATGTAGCAATGTATTCATTTGTTTAATTCCACATTTTCATTATACTTTACAAATGGAAAGATCTTTGTGTTTCTAGAAAATTTGTACTCACGGTTTTATAATTCCAAGAACAGAATTTGCTCTAAATATTCTTTCTTTTGTACTTTTCATGAAATTAATTATTGTTAAGTATCTACTGGACTCCCTGTGTCTTGAAATAAAATTCCTTTAGTATATCTTTATAATCACAGTTATTGACAAATATCTGATATGTATTGGTTTTTTAAAGTTTGTTCAACCGGAGAAGAAATCAGTTGTTTTACCAGAGGCGAAACTCAGCCTCACTCCTATGGGTCTTTTCCCAGGTATGGGGACACGCTCTAGGCAGTGTGCTTAGATGCTCACTTGTTTGTTTGTTTGTTTGTTTGTTGTGAAATTTGAAAAGGAAGCTATTTTAGCTGCAATCATGTAAGATGAGTGCTTCGACTTTGACTGCCCTTCCTTTACTATCGTGTTGTGGGGTGGCATTGGAAAGACCGTGGCTATTTTTGGTGGGGGTCCAACAAAGGAAGAATCAAACTGGGGATGCTGTGGTCTAAAATTAAGTGGGTTCTATTTTGGTTGTTTGTAAACGCTTCCATGTATAGTGAAGTTGTTGATAACTGTCCACCTTGGCAACTCCCTGGAGCATTCTGACACACAGGTGTAGAGCCCGAGGCCGTGTTACCCAGTGCATGTGTCCACAGCACTGGTATCTCATGTATGCTCATGGGTGGTGGGAGTGAAACTAGGTTTGAAATACACGGAGACAGAAGCTACTCTCTGCAAAACCCTTCCTGTTATTAGATGTGCAATAATAGCAGAGATGTGGGTTTATCAATGCATGGTCAAAATAGAAGTTCTCTCCTGTCAGGAATTTAATGACTAATGCAGTTTATACTACCATTAATGCGTCGTTTTTTCTTTTTTGATTTCTTTTTCTCAACATTCTTTTGTTTTTAGGGCACAAACCTGTAGCAGTAATAGAAACACAAGTACCACTGTGTGTGTGCAGTTGCATGTTTTCTGAATCTCAGTGATAAATAAAAGCAGTTTTTTTGGAGGGGGGACAGGGTCTCACTCTGTCTTTCAGGCTGGAGTGCAATGGTGCAAACCTGGCTCATTGTAGCCTCAACCTCCTTGGCTCATGATCCTCCCACCTCAGCCTCTCGAGTAGCTGGGATCACAGGCACACACCACAGCTGGTTAACTGTTTTTTAAATGTTCATAGAGATGAGGATTTTGGTATGTTGCTCAGGGTTGTCTCAAACTCTCAGCTCAGGTGATGCTCTCGCCTTGGCCTCCCAAAGGGTTGGGATTATAGGCGTGAGCCACTGCACCTGGCCTAAAAACAAATTTTGATGAAACATTCCAGATGAAAGAATGAATGATTATTCTCTCTATAAAAAATAAAATTTGGCTGGGCATGGTGGCTCATGCCTGTAATCCCAGCACTTTGGGAGGCCGAGGTGGGCGGATCATGAGGTCAGGAGATGGAGACCATCCTGGCTAACACGGTGAAACCCCGTCTCTACTAAAATTACAAAAAATTAGCTGGGTGTGGTGGCGGGCGCCTGTAGTCCCAGCTACTCGGGAGGCTGAGGCAGGAGAATGGCGTGAACCTGGGAGGTGGAGCTTGCAGAGAACCAAGATCGCGCCACTGCACTCTAGCCTGGGCGACAGAGTGAGACTCTGTCTCAAAATAAATAAATAAAATAATAATAATAATAATATGAAGACACAAAGAGTATGCAGCTCATAACTGTAGGGGAAAAAGCATTAAAGATTTGTGATCAGGGAGATGATATGAATGTATTTTTTTTTCTGGATTTGTGACGTTTGGGGCCCTTCTTGACATTTTAAAGTTTGTTGAGTTTTTTTTTCATAGCAAATGGATATTCATTTTCATGTTAAATTTTTAATTTGTCTTCTCTTTCTAAAACTGTATAAACTTTGGCCCCTCTACAACACATATATCCACAGAATAAATACTTACTAAATATTTAGATACCATAAGGGTCACTTTTAGCCTGGCATGTACTTATTATTATGTTTGCAGTTGAGTGCATCTTCATAATAACAAATAGTTGTTATTGTCCAGTGATGACTGGTACTTTATATGGACATTAAATACTATCTGTAAATTGTAAAGAAGAATTTCTACTTTCTCAGGATCTTGAGGCGATAAGATCTTATGCTACAAAGCATTTTCTGATGGCTGAAAAACTGTCAAGAGTCTTTCATTTAACCAGGGATTTGATATATGGAAATAGTATTTATTTTTCATTTCCCTCAGTCACCTTTTCTGGTTTGACTTGTCAAAAAAGAAAAAAAAGGGAGGAAGAAAGGAAAAAAGAAAAAGAATGAAAGCAAGCCTTGGAAGTCAGAAGACTTTTTTCTGATATTACTAGATGATCATGTTAGAATGATTGGAGAGTTTCTGAACACGCACCTCAAATTCTCAAAAGTGAGCAGGATGCAATGGTACTTCCAGGAAGGTGGCAAAGTACTAATACAACTCTATATGTAAGTCTTTACAAATAGTAAGTTTCAAACATAAATGAATGTAATTAGTATTCTTCAGCATGTTTGTTATGGGATCATGGCCCTCAACTTGTGTTTTAACCAACCCCTTGTTATAGAGCAGTACTTAAAATATTTCAAGGAATTAAGCCAAACATCTCCCTCTGGCAGACACATTTTGCATTTTTGCAGTCACCACAAAAACGCTCTGTTGTAAGCATCTTGGTGCTCACCAGTCTTCTAGCTGTACCTGGTGATTTAGGCCTACTCTACACACATAGTTAATGCTTTTTTTTACACATCCATTTTGGGTGCAAAAATAGGAGATTGCAAAGACACATCCAGGGGTTTAACTTGTGCTACAGGATTCACTGGGTTAATTCTATGTGTGTTGATGGACGACTTAAAAAGTGTCAGTTGGAGGAAGCCTGTGAGTGGAGGCAGGAGCTCGCGGGAGCTGTTGCCATGCGGCACCAACAGGGTTAACCAGCCGTGCCAGCATGAACAATGGGAACCGGGCAGCTCTAAATGAAATGAGCTGAATATTTCATTCGGCCACTCAGCTGCCTGCTCCAATTGCCTCCTTTACTAAAATAAGAGCTTAATCTAAAGTGACAACAACATCAGTTTCTGTGTGCTCCAGTCACACTGAACATGACTTCCTTAACATAAACACTATTTACATGGACCGTCTGGATATAGCAGGGAATCAGGAGCGTGCCCAGCTAAGACACAGGGTACAATGAAGGACGAGGAGCAGGCAGCTGAGAATTAACATCAGCAAATGAAAGCCTGACCCTCAGAGGGCATGTCCCTGATACGTTTTAAAATGAGAGAGCATTGCACCAGTAACCTTAGTCTTTGTAAAGACTATGCCATTTAGAATAAAATAGTACCTTTTCAGTTTAGACACTTAACCAAATGCATTATGTCTGACCCATTTTCCAACTTATGTGACACGAGAGGATGGATCCCTAGCTGCAATTATTAGAATCTTTTAAACAATTGCAACCAGTAACCTCCCTTGCCAGCCTCCTTCTCATAGCAGCATGCACTTCTAAGAGATAAAGAGGGCATTCCATTCTGCAAGGGCAGGCCAGACAGAGATGTCAGGGGACTGGGAGAGAAGATGTGACCCTTGAACTGATGGCTTTGATGTCACTGCTAGCAGTACCCAGGAAATCCTGGTTTGAAAGTAGTTTTCAGCTGGAGACTTCTGGAAGATTAGAAGCAGGGGTGTGACAAGGCACCAGCCTGTCAGGGTCCATGAAATAACATATGTAAGTTATTTATTTCTAGCACCCTAGCATAGATATTATGGCAGATCTCAACCCTGGAAATGCTTTATTGATGGTTTCTTTCCATGAGGAGAATGATATATTGCATATTTTCATTTTGTTTACACCCACTGGGAATTTTGAGGATCACAAAATGTAGACATATTAAACTTAGTCCTATTAGAATTATTGCCGGTTAATAGAATTCAGTGGGTTTTCCACCAGCTTCATAGATAAGGAAAGTAAGGCACAGGGAACTTGCTCATATATTTGCAGCCACACAGCAGATTTGAGAGCAATTGGAAAAGAATATATTTTTTGGCCAATTATTTCTGTCAAATCACCACTCATGCTCTCATTTCTAAAATAGCTCTTCTCTTAAAATTTCCCCTGGTTGAGCCTTCTAGAAGGCTTATACCAGACATTGATTTGTGGTTCCAAAGACTTAGGGCTACTGACAAAATGGGAGCTCTTTTTTTTTTTTTTTTTAATAGATCTGTATTCTCCATCCTTATTCTCCAGGCTCTGTACCTGAGGGGAGTGATCTTGTAGTTCTCATCCCTGTGGTAGTACATTTTAGGTAAAGTTCTTATTCATGGAAGAAGAAAGGGACTAATCATTTAAAACAAGTTTGCTTTTTCTAAGAAACATATAATAAATGATGGAAGGAAATGGGAGAATCATTAATATCTGGCTGGCTATAGTAGAATACTCATTAATCAACAGTCATTTATTGAGAATCTACGAGATCATCAAACTTTGTGTTACGGGAAAGAAAATTGTCTCTGGCCTCTTGAAGCCCACCACGTAGTGAAAAGGCGTATCATAATTTGAAAAAAATAAAAGAAGTTAGGCTTCTGCCGAAAGTCACTAAGAATAACACAGCATGATCGGGAGCAAACTGAACTACAATTTTTATTTTTCGAAATGATGCCCTTTGGTCTTGTTTTCATCTTCATTTTAACTTAAGGGTAGTGTGAACATAAACACCAGCTTTTACTTATTGAACACTGATCAACTCTTTCAGGCATTGTTCTAGCTGTGCCCCCAAAAGAATTAAGCATACTTTATCACAATCAGAGATATGGATATTTGTACAAATATTAATTGCACAACTTGGTAAGTGCCTTAGTAAGATAGATACCCAATGCTTAAAGCAGAGAAGAGGTGGAAATCACCACATCTGTCCTGCGAGCCCTCTTCAAAGGGTAAAGACCTTGATGTCTAGCCCCCGCATCAGCCAGCTCCTCCTTCAGCTTGGTCTGGATGGTCAGGTCAGCAAATGTCAGCTGAGAATAGCAACATCACGGGCAGCGGGGCTCCCGCAGATCAGTCTTGGGAAGCAGCCTCTGCAATGATTCCTGAAATCTGTAGGATTTGCTGAAGCCTTTTGGGAAACTAATATGTACCTGGCACTTCTCTGTGCTATGTCTTGGCTTCTGTCGGCTACAGTAGGGTTCTTGATGAATTTATTTTTCCTTCTCAAGTGAGGATGAGATCGCCTTCTCATGGGATGGCCCTGCTGCTTTGTGACCTCTTAGTATGATGGGGCATGATTAGCCCAAGAGAAATGCAGGCTTCCCTTGTTGTGTGTGATAAAACCCACTCTGATGAATTTCAGAGCTCTAATGAGAAAAATGCCTGAAATAGACCCAGGCAGTCTCTTCTGATTTCTTTCAGCCACCTTTCCTCTAATTAATTAATAGCGTGGTCAGTTCTCCGTCCTGAATGCTATTGTGTGTTATTCAGCCACTCACGGTTTTATTTTTCCCCACGCAGGATATTTTAAGAATATTCTGCCATCTTTATCTTCATGTAGGTGTGCATACAAACCATTCTATGTAAAATTAGTCTTTTCTCTTTTGCTATTCTTTTTTAAACTTTTGAAGAAAGATGTATTGTATGTGTTGTATTGCATATGTAATGTGTAGTCTTAAATTTCCCCACTTCTTTGAAGATGGGAAACAAAGTTTCTTTCATCCCCAAATGGAAGATAGTATTGTGTCATAATTTTTTATTTTATTTTATTTTATTTTTTTTTTTTGAGACGGAGTCTCGCTCTGTCGCCCAGGCTGGAGTGCAGTGGCGCCATCTCGGCTCACTGCAAGCTCCGCCTCCCGGGTTCATGCCATTCTCCTGCCTCAGCCTCTCCGAGTAGCTGGGACTACAGGCGCCCGCCACCACGCCCGGCTAATTTTTTGTATTTTTAGTAGAGACGGGGTTTCACCGTGGTCTCGATCTCCTGACCTCGTGATCCGCCCGCTTCGGCTTCCCAAAGTGCTGGGATTACAAGCGTGAGCCACCGCACCTGGCCTGTGTCATAATTTTTTAAAGAATAGAAAAATTTTGCCAAATTTTAATAATTTCTACATTAAGCACTAGTTTCCATGACAAGGACCATGTGTTAAAGCATAATCCATATATAAGATTATCTATTTCATAATTTCTTGCTTAGTTACTTAATGTTTTTATTGTAAGTTTTTCACAGTAAATTTCTAATGCAAGAATCAATTTTACAGATCTCATCATTCAGATACCTACTTATTTTGGGTGGGTGGTAGATTCAGTACAGATGACCCTAAAGCTGATTATCCTCCAAGCCCTTGCAAAACCCTTTTCTGTCATACTGGATTGTTATTCTGTTATCTCCGATCATCATTGGCCTGTAATTGTGTCCCAATGGCAAGACCACAACCCCAAAAGTCAGCATCATGATTTTGCAGCAGCTGTTGCTGTAGAAGGTAAATGCCGTGCAGTTATTGATGAGCTTGCTAATTTGTTTAGTAGACAGAATTTAGAATGGGGAACAGGATTTGTCTGCTAGCTGTCATCATCCATCAGCCCCAGGCTGCCCCAGGCAGTGGGTTTGTTTTTTGCCAGCTTCTAATTTTGCTGTATTTTTTCTTCGCTTCAATCTACTTTATTCATTTATTATAATTGGGAGAGTGGTGGTTGAGATAGAAAAGAAAAAAATACTTATGCCCCCACACACTCAAGATTGAAGCTTCTCATATGCTGCTGTTCTTTGATAACAGAGGGTTTGGACTGGACTGTTGGTGTATTGATTGATGTAGTTAGTACATGAAGACTCTAGGCTCTCACATGGGGGCCCTAAAGCCCAGTGTGATGGGAAGACTTGCCAAATCTGTCCCCAGTCCTACATGTTTCTCCCTGTGTCCACAGGGAGAAATGTATTATTATAAGTTATAGTCTTAAATTTGTTCCTTTGGGGTACTCATTCAATTCATTTAAAAATTATTTTTTGAGTGTCTACTATGTGTCCATTATTAATATAAATGCCAGTAATATACTAATGAACAAAAGTCCCTACTCTCAAAGAGTTTGGGTTCTAGGAGTAGAGATAGAAATAAATAAATATATAATAGGTGAAGTTAGCACTTAATCAGATGAAAGAAATAAAACAGGGTGAGGATAGGGTTGGGGGTACTGATTTAGACAATGAGATCAGTGAAAGTTCTTGAGGAGATGACATCTGGGACCTGAATGATGAAAAACAAGTCATGTGAAGATCTGTGGGGAGACTCTGGGGAGAGAAAATGGCAGACAAAATCCCAGAAGAGATGTTGAGCTTCTTAACTTCCAGGAACAGCAAGAAAGCTAGAGTAGTTAAAAGAGCTGCTGCTGGTGGGGGCGTTAGGGTGGAAAGGAAGGCATAGTAAGATCACTTGGATTTTAATCTTAAGTGTGATGGGAAACCAGTTGTAAGTCGGAGAGTGACTTGGTCAGATGAACATTTTGCAAAGCTTACTGTGGCTACTGTGGGGAGAATAGACTGCCTGGAGGACAAGACTCGAACAGGAAGATAGGTGGAAAGACCATTGCAGTAGTGCAGTGAGAGGACTTTCGGCTTGCACCAGAGTGACAGCAGTGGAGTTGTGAGAAGTCAAGATGTGAAAAGTGATCTACTCCCATTTTGAATAGATCTGGCTCAATGCAGGAGATGAGGAAAGGAGAACTATCAAGTTCCATAGCTAGTTGCTTTGATTTTCAGTATTGAAAGTGTGAGTACCCATAATTAACTCATACTCATTGGGAGAGGAAAGAAGAGAGGGTGGGGTGGCTACTAACTTGCTTTTGAAGAGCTATTGTTGGTAACATTTGAAATAATGTATGGAAGAAAAGCATCAAGAGACTCAAGATGAGTAAATGTTACCCTGAATTTAAAATGAAGGAAACATTTATATTTTCAATATGTTACCTTTTAAGAAATTAGTGAAATCCTAGATTGTGTTATTATGCAGATCATTTCTGACCACTTAGAAAGAAAGTAGTGTTCACCAGAAGCCAATATGTGTTCTCAAAGATCTAATAATGCAAAATTAATTTACTTCTTTTAATAGGGCCACTCTGTTATCCAATATCATGATTTGTAAAAGGTAGATTCATAATATATCATAAAATTTGATTTAGTTAATGCTATGGTAATATGGATTAATAGCTGAAGAACTGTACGTGAGGGAACTAGATTAGTATATCTCTATCAAGCTAAAGAGACGTCTGTAGTTAGGTGCCACCCTTTTTATTCGTTGGGTTATCCTCTTTATTATTTTTATTAAGAACTTCTATGAAAGAAGTTGAAGAAAGTAAAAGTTTGGTTGCCTTTCTTTGGAAAGCATGTACCTGTACATGTACTTTAACCCATTTTATCTCATTTGGTATTCAGGAAGTTTGTGATAGGATCTATGTTGGTCAAAACATAATGAGATAAAATTTAATAGTGTTAAAATAATTCTACTTAAAAAAAACCAGCAACTCCTTTTAAAAGTGGGTAAAGGACATGAAGAAATGTTTTTCAAAAGAAGACATACAAGCAGCCAACAAACATGAAAAAAATGTTCAACATCACTAATCATCAGAGAAATGCAAATTAAAACCACAGTGAGATACCATCTCACACCAGTCAAAATGGCTATTATTAAAAAGTCAGAAAACAACAGATGTTGGTGAGAATGGGAAGAAGAGAGAACACTTGTATGCTGCTGATGGGAATGTAAATTAGTACAATCCTATGGAAAACAGTATATTTCTCAAAGAACTAAAAATAGAATCACCATTTGACCCAGCAGTCCCACTACTAGATGTCTGTCCAAAGGAAAATAAATCAATATATCAAAGGTATACCTGCATTCGCATGTTTATTACAGCACTATTCACAATGGCAAAGATATAGAATCAGCCTAAGTGTCCGTTAATGGATGACTAAAATGTGGTTTATATGCACACATATATATACACACACATATATACACATGCCACAGAATACTACTCAGCCCTAAAAAAGAATGAAATCATATCTTTTGCAGCAACATGAATTGAACTAGAGGCCGTTATCTTAATTGAAATAATTCGAAGAGAAAGTCACATACCACATATTCCCATTTATAAGTGGGAGGTAAATAATGTGTATACATGGACGTAGAGAGGGGAATAATAGACATCAGAAACTTGGGTGCGGGGTAAGGAATGATAAATTACTTAATGGGGACAATGTACACTATTTGGGCAATGGGTACACTAAAATCCCAGACTTCATCACTATGCAGTATATCCGTGTAAGAAAACTGCATGTGTACCCCCTAAATCTATAAAAAAATTATACATGTAATCTAAAAATCGATTGGTCAATTACAGGTTTAATTTTCAGCTGTCAAAATATTCTGGTTGATTTTACGTTCAATATAAGTCAACAGTAAGCCATAGCTGCTCAAGCAAGAGGTGATGTCACCTTTAACGCCATTAATAGAAGATAGTGTTCATAACCAATGAGATAATCACCCAGTGAAATGTATCCTGGTCAATTCACATAATGTCACCTGTGTAAAATAATTGGAAGGACCTTGACAATTTAATATCTAAAGCTGGTGAATTAGAGGATAAATCTAGAAACTGAGAGTTCATATAAAGAGGAGTTGAGTAGCTGGAAAACGAGAAACTTGGGGAGGATTTCAAAACAGCCTTCAAAAAAGGGTCACCTTTGAGTCCATCAGAGTCGGGCAAGAAACAAATGATGGTCTTAAAGGAAATGATTTGAGGAGAATTTAATAAGGGAACTAGTTATAAGAATATAGACAGGGCTTAAGAACCAAGACCTCAGTAAGATACCACTTCACACTAAGATAGCTACAATAAAAAAGACAGAAAATAACAAGTCTTGGTGATGATATGGAGAAATTAGAACCTGTATACACCACCATAGAGAATGTAAAATGGGCAGCTGTTTGGAAAACAGTCGGGCAGCTCCTCCAAATGTTAAACCTCATGAGTTACCATATGATCTAGCAAGTCCATTCCTAGGTATCCACCCAAGCAAAATGAAAACATGTGTTCACACAAAACTTACATACAGTGTTCATAGCAGAATTATTCATGATAGCCAAAACATTTAAACAACCAAATATCCATCAACTGATGGATAAATAAAATGTGATACATCTGTGCAATGGAATATTGCTAAGCTATGAAAAGAAATGTCAGGAAGAATAGCTAATGGATGCTGGGTTAATACCTAGGCGATGGGTTGATCTGTGCAGCAAATCACCATGGCATACATTTACCTAACCTGCATATCCTGCGCATGTACTCTGGAACTTAAAAGTTGATGAAAAAAGAGGTACACATAGCATAAAATTTATCTTAGAAATGATATATTAATACATGCTACAATGTAGATGAACCTTGAAAACTTTATGCTTAGTGGAAGAAGGCTGTCACACGAGAGAACACGTATGATTCCATCTATATGAAATGGACATCCAGACAACCAAATATATAGAGACAGAAAGTACATTCGTGGCTACCTGGGGATGCAAAGTTGGCAAGAAATAGGGAGTGACCGCTGATGGGGCATGGAGTTTCTTTTTGGGGTGATGAAAGTGTTCAAAAATTGGTGGTGATGATTGAACAACTCTGTGAATATATTAAAAGTCGTTGAATTGTATGCTTTGAATGGGTGAATTGCATGATATAAACATCTCAAAAAAGTTGTTTTAAAGAAAACATACCAAGGAGAATGAGGATTGGTATCCTACTCTGGGAATAATGATAGCAGGCTGTTGTCACCACCCCTGGGCCTGAAGGAACCAGGAAAAGCACTGTATTGGAGAGGCCTATCTGAATGGAGAGACATCACCATGCTCTGACAGTCACCTTCAAGGCAGGGCTGCAGGAATGTATGGCCTGACCTCACTCTTCTACTGTTTAATCTCCTCTGATGCCTCCCATTTTCAAAACCCAATCAGAAGCCTGGAACAGGGGAGTCTTTTGATGTGATCCATGTCAGTCAGCATCCTAGGGCACCAAGCTGGGCGAAGGGTCGAGCTTGCATCTGGATGTAAAGATAAGTGACTGTGTCACTCCAAAACTGAGACCAGTAGAGGAAGGTTAGAATTAGATGTGTTACCTCCAAATGAAGTGAATTTTGACTTCTGGAAAAAGGATCTGACAAAATCTGAGATGGCGATGGTGAAATTACATACAAGATTCCAGTTTTAAGTGAAGGATTGAATGACTTCTGAAGTTCCCTTGCAAACTCCATTTCTGCCTCTAACCACGGGCATATTGACACCAATTGTATTATTGTTTGGCCAGCTGTGATCTTGGAAATTCAAAGTTTGGGCTTTGGCTAATAGACCATTAAGTGGGTGCATTTTGATGAGAGTGAGAAAGCAAAGGGGAATATTCTGAGTATGAGCTGCTCAGTTGGGATTCAACCCCATGTGAATAAATAAATTGGACTTAACTGTGGCCAGAGACAGTCTGGGAGAGAAGTGACAGAAGAAAAAGAAAGAAGCTTGTCATCAAAGAAGATGTAGGATTTGGAGAAATAAAATTTGCCTACTTAACAATTTTACTGATTATGTATATTAGTCCTACTTTCCTTTATAGTTTAAAATGACAGTAAAAAGGCCTTAATATTCCCTGTAAGAAAATTGTCATCATCTTTCATGAAAGATGTCAGAGGAGCTTGTGTGTCTTTTCTCCAGCATGTTTCACCAGGACTCCATCTCCTGGAGTGATTTGAAGAGGGTGACAGAATAGACCCGCAGGGAACCCACATCTGAGTCTCTGCCATGCATCACTCCTTTTGCAGAAACAGGATCTACAGCAGGGGTATCCAATCTTCTGGCTTCCTGGGTCATACTGGAAAATGAAGAATTGTGTTGGGCCACACATAAAGTACACTAATACTAATGATAGATGATGAGCTTTAAAAAATTGCAAAAAAATCGCAATGTTTTAAGAAAGTTTGCAAATTTGTATTGGGCCACATTCAGAGCCATCCTGGGCCGTGGGTTGGACAAGCTTGATCTACAGGGATACGATGAAAGTGATATGTGAGGAGGATGGAAAGTTACTCAAATGACCATGTTAATGGAGATGCTGTATCCAGCAATTCATGGTTTGCAGGCTACTTATGTCGAAGACGTTTGAGAAGTTATTTGATGAGTTTTATGGTCTTCTAAAATTGGTACTTCTACTTTGTGCCATGTTTTATATCCACTACATTAAATATATACCAGTATAATCATTTACATGGCCCTATGCCAAGATACAGAAACGAAGATGCTCATTTACAAATGTGGACAATGGCCAAATAAACCACTGATATGCCCTGCCAACTTAAATGGATGTGGGATTTGGAAGGAATACTCAAGCCTGTGGAAATACACTTTTCTATTTATCTTTTTTTCTGGACCTTCAGCTATATCTCAAATACTTGATTAAAGACTACTTGGATTTTTAGAAATTACATAATTTTTCTGCCTCAATATTTTTTTACATTGTTTCATTATTTACTAAAGACCAATAGTTTTAGATTCATTGTTCTTTATTTCTACAAGTGCTATTTTAATTTTAATTAACTTGCAAGTCAAATAAATAGATTGTTGATATATTGTATGGATCCTGGGGTAGGATATTTTAAAAAGCTATTGTTCTGACAGGTATTCCCCAAGTATATGACAAGTACCCAGGAGTACAGATTTCTCAATTCTTGCCAATTTCATATATTATGTATGTTTATTCTTCACTGTTGTTTATTTCATATAGAGAGAAAGCAGTTTTTCTATTTATAAGATGTTTTCATGAAGCGTCTGGCCTTAGTGTTAGAAATATTTATGAATAACATAGGATTGATAATAGTATTAATTACACTTATATTTAATACATATAATATACAGGGCCTGGTTTGAGATATTATAAAAGTAAAATGTAAAGCCCAGAATCTAGTAGGGTTTAATAAAAGACAGCTATGATGATGATGATAGTGATGATGTGATGATAATGATTGTAAAGTACTAGGCAATTATCAAAGTTAATTTACTATAATAATTTTGGGAAAGAGGTGGAGTAAATCCTCACTTAACATTGTCAATAGACTTGAAAACTGCAACTCTAAGTGAAGCAGCATATAATGGAACCAATTTTTTTCCTCATTAATGTTGTAATGAAATGAAATTGAACTAGACAATATTATTTGAGGACATACCATACTTCGTTTAGCTTAAAATCAGTTTCCAAAACCTATAAAAAATGTTAAGTGAGAGGTTACTGTAGTTAGTAAAGATTTTAAAACATGTGATCTTTTAAATTTATTTTTTAAAATGCCACATAAATCTCTCTCTCTTTTTTTTTTCTTTGGGACAAGGTCTTGCTCTGTTGCCCAGGCTGGAGTGTCATGATCACAGCTGACTGCAGCCTCTACCTCCTGGGCTCAATTGATCCTCCTGCCTCAGCCTTCTGTGTAGCTGGGACTATAGAAATGCACCACCATGCCCAGCTAATTTTTTTGGTAGAGATGAGATTTCACTATGTTGCCCCTGCTAGTCTCAAATTCCTGGGCTCAAGTGATCTTCCTCCCTCAGCCTAGGCATGAGCCACCATGCCCAGCTGCCATATAAATCTTAAAGATAAAACATCACATTTAAAATGTACTCAGCATGATGTCCCAACATACCCTCAGAACCCAAAGTGTAAGTTTATTTTTGCCATTCCTGGAAAGGTGTGAGACACACATGTGCAGGGATGTTGCTAACATTTATTTCTCTGGATTATCTTAACTCTAGTCGTATATCAGATGCTCCTGACATACAATGGGGTTATGTCTTGATAAACCCATTGTAAATTGAAAATACTGTTAAGTCAAAAATGCGTTTAGTAAACTTACCTTACTAAACATCATAACTAGCCTAGCTGTACTCAGAAAACTTACATTAACCTACAGTTTGGCAAAACCATCTAACACAAAGCCTATGTTTTGATAATGGATTAAGTATCTTATGTAATTTATTGATTACTGAAAGCGAAAAACAGAATGGTTTTGCACCATTGTAAAGTCGAAACTTCATACGTGGAATTGTAAGTTGGGGACAGTCTGTACTGTGTTTTCTCTTACATATACATATCTTTAATAAAGTTTAATTTAGAAATTAGGCACAATAAGAGATTAACAGCAGTAACAAATAATAAAATAGAACAATTATAACAATATACCATAATAAAATTTTATGAACGTGGTCTGTCTCTCTCTCTCTCACTCTGTCAGAATATCTTAGGTACTGGATTCAGCTTTCTTCTTGTGGTGATATGAGGTGGTACAATGCCTACATGATGAGATGAAGCGAGATAAATGCCGTAGGTATTGTGACTTAGTCTTAGGCTACTACTGACCTTCTGTATTGCAGAATCTGTGTAACCATCCCTTGTTTCCAGTAAATAGTTTGATATTACTCATTTTAGGAGATCCCTTGCTGAAATCTTCATTTAAGCTCAATGCTTTGAGGGGCAACGCATCCCCATGAGTTGGAACTCATTTCTGTTCGTGTCTTCCACCCACAAAGTTCATAGCCTTTTTCATCTTAACTAGGCACCAATCATGCACTGCAGACATAACTTTTGCTGTTTGAGGTGCAATAGTAAAATGAGCATTAATTTCTTTTTCCTTCTTTGCAGTTTCACAGATATCTTACCATGGACCGTAGCAGCCTCTGCATAAGATTTTTTTTCTTAAGTCAAGAATTTTCACCTTTTCACTTTTTAAAGAAAGCACTTTACTCTTTCTCTTTTGCATATCCAAATTGCCAGCATCACTGTGATTCTTATGCTTTGGGCACATTGTGAGGTACCATAAGGCAGGAGTCCCCAGTCCCTGGGATGCAGACTGGTATCAGTCCGTGACCTATTAGAAACCAGGCCATACAACAGGAGGTGAGCAGCAGGTGAGCCAGCGTTACCACTTGGGCTTTGCCTCCTATCAGAGCAGCCATGGCACTAGATTCTTGTAGGAGCGCAAACCCTATGGTGAACTGTGCATGCAAGGGATCTAGGTTGTGCACTCCTTATGAGAATCTAACTGTGTTAGTCTGTTGTCATGCTGCTATGAAAAAATATCTTAGACTGGGTAATTTATAAAGGAAGGAGGTTCAACTGACTCACAGCTCTGCATGGCTGGAGAGGCCTCAGGAAACTTACAATAATGGCAGTAGAGGAAGAGGCACATCTTACATGGCAGCAGGTGAGAGAGAAGTGCTAAGCAAAGGGGGAAAGCCCCTTATAAAACCATCAGATCTTGTGAGAACTCACTATCACGAGAACAGCGTGAGGATAACTGCCCCTATGATTCAATTACCTCCCACAGGTTCCTTTCCACAACACTTAGGGATTATGGGAGCTACAATTCAAGATGAGATTTGGGTGGGGACACAGCCAAACCATATCACTAACTAATGCCTGATGATCTGAGGTGCTGGTTTCATCCTGAAACCATTCCCCAAGCCCCAGTACCCCCCAACCAGTCCGTGGAAAAATTGTCTTCTACAGAACCTATCCCTGGTGCCAAAAAGTTTGGGGACCGCTGCCGTAAGGGTTCCTTGAACAGAAGCATGGTGATACTATGACAGTGGATCTGATAACCAAGCTGCTACTAAGTGACTAACAGGCAGGTGGCATAGACAGTAGGGATTTGCTGGACAAAGGGAGGAGTCATGTCCCGGGCAGGACAGAGTGGGACAGCAGGAAAATTTTACCATGCTACTCGCACAATTGAAAACTTACGAATTATTTCTGGAATTTTCCATTGAACATTTTTGGACTGCGGTTGACTGTAGGTAGTTGAAACCACAGAAAGCAAAATCATGGATAAGGGAGGACCAATGTAACGACATATGTGGATAGTGAATTTAGTTCCTTATGATTTATCTGTATAAAATTAACTTTAAGGAATTGTCTCTATTAAAAACAAATGGTTACATAAAGGTAGTTGTGATTTTTAAAGACCATCATCAAAGACACTGTCAATTCTGCTGTATGTTTTAAATGAAGACTCATTTGGGCTGGGCGGGGTGGCTCACACCTATAATCCCAGCTCTTAGGGAGGGAGAGGTGGAAGGATAGCTTGAACCCAGGAGTTGGTGACCAGCCTTGGCAATATAGGGAGACCCCATTCTCAATCAATTACAGTCAATCAATACATACATATATACTTATTTGGAACCTGCCACTTGTAGTGGTCAGAGCTAGGACAAATCTTATTTGGGGATATACATTTCTTTTACATTGCAGCCTCTTTTCTAAACTCCAGACACACGTATCCACATGACTACCTGATAGCTCTGCTTGGCACATGTAAAACTGATATCCTGATGTGTCCCTCAGACTTGCTCTCCCTAAAGTCTTCTCCTGTTTAGTTAAGGGTAAATCTATTCTTCCCATTGCTCAGAACCAAAACCTCATTATCATCCTTGACTCCTCTCTTTTGCTTTCACTCTACATCTAACTCAACAAAACTACCTTCAAAATAGTTCCAGAATCTGAGCACCTCTCACCACCTCCACTACTTCCTGTCTGGTCAAGCCACCATCATTTCTCATTGTGGCTATAGGCTCCTAACTGGACTTCTCCTCTACTGGCTCCTTTTTAGTCTTCTCACATATGGCGGCCAGGGTGAACCTTTGAAGTGTAAATCAGATTAGTCAGATGTCATCTTGTGCTCAGTGCCCTCCAATGGCGTCCTACCTCAGGGGAGTCCTTACTATGACCCTTGAGGAGCAGAGTCAGCCCTTACCCTCTTTCCTCACTGACTTCCCCTTCCGCCATTTTCCTCCCTACCGCACTACCATAGTGCCCGTTGCTCTTTCTCCTATGTGGTGGAAGCCACCAACTCTCCTGGGGCCTTTGCTCTCCTGCAGGTTCCTTCAGCCTGTGGTGGTCTCTGCTCTGATAACTGCGTGACTGATTCAGACACTTTGTTCCAATCTTGACTCAAGTGGCAGCTTCTTACGGAGGCCCTCCCTTCTACTACCAAACACTTTCTTTTCTCCCCCACTTTAATTTTTCTCCTTAGCACTTCCCTAACTTAATGTGTGTATATACATATGTTCATTTATCTTGTTTGTGTTTGGTCTCCCTAAGTAGAATATTAGCTGCGTGAGGGCAAGGAACTGGTTCTGTTTTGTTTACTGGTCTATCTCTAGAGCCCAGGATAGTTCCTCGCAAATGGAACAATACTTGTTGCATACATGAATAATCTCAGGCCGATTTTGGCTGGTGTTCTATATTTATGGTCAGAGAAGTCATAAATAATGTACATTGTTTTCTTTTTGAATTCCATGTAGGAAGCTTTGGGGTTAAAGTCAAATTCTTAGTTATTTTTAGTATTCATTCCTACTCTCCCTGAAGTTTTTCTCTACTATGATGCATCTATCACATCCATATTAATTAACCACCATCTTTTGAATTTATTCATCCAACTTGATATTTGAACACAAAACTATGTGTGGGTCACTGTATGAGGCTCATAAGAGACATGATACACCTTCTTAAAGACTTCTCCAATTTCATGAGTAAGGCAAGACTAAGAAATAATCCACATAGAGGGGCAATTTCTAAATATAAGAGAGAGCTGTTTAAGGAGGCATTCACTGAATACTAATTGAGATTTCTTAGAAAAATATGCTCTCACCCCATCCACTGGCTATAAGGTGGGAATACGTGACTTGGGTATTTTAAAAACGATCTTCCACGTGATTTAATTAATCCACACAACCACCCATTAAGAACTATTGATGTAACAGACATGTGTGTATGTACTATGCTTTCAGACAAACACACCTTCTGTCTTATTTATCAGGGCCTGCCTAGTACTCTCACTGTATAATTGAAAGTTTGCTAACTGAAAGAAACATTCTAAAATCCATCAACTTTAGGGTAACAGTCTAACTGATATTAAAAGTAAATATACATATTTAATTATACTTGTTTCCTCTTTATGAAGCAGGATGTTTTTATTGTTTTGTTGTTTTGGTTTTTCGTTGGTCAATGAGTAAAGTCACAACTTGATCTGCAGCTGTGTCTGGCGTTTTGGGCATTTGTCATGGCCAGGCTGCACTTTTACATACTTCCAAAGATAAGGTCTTCACACTAGTAATGCATGCCCTCCCTAGGCCAAACTGTTCTTGTGCATTCTATTTGGGAGTGCCCCTCAAGTAAGGATTACAGTAGTGCAAAGTCTGCACTTATTTTGTTGCATCTTGTCCTATAGATGCCCCCCTTGGAAGTTTTATTTGTTTCAAATTTGGGTGGAGATTTTAGGGACTTCTTTTTCTGATTAGCTGACCATTGCAAAATACAGTTAGAAATATGAAACTCTGATTTTATTTTCCTTTTTCATATGAACTATGCTGTAGCTGATTTGATATCATTGTCACTTTGCAGCCAAATTCTTTGGTTTTCCTCAGTTTACTCGCTTATGCATTCTGCCCTCCTTAAAAAAAAATATACCAAGAACTCTGGGACAATTAAAATACTTGCCCTTGAAAATAAAAGCAACATGAGGCTCAGCCCAGGGATGGAGTTTATCTCTGGGTTCTATGAGTTAGATGCACACTAATTTACTAGTGCTGGAACCAAATGGGTTGAAAATCCTTGTTTTCCCACCAGATGGGTTATTTTAAAATATCACAAAACTTCTGAGGTTATTTACATTACAAATGTGCTTCTTCACACACATCAAGAATTGAGTACCATGTTTTGACAGTAACTCCTTTATGAAATTATATGTTGCGCAAGTGGAGTAAAATTCAAGTCATTCTCAAGGGAGCAGGCTTATGAATCTGGATGAGGTCACACCTCTTTAAAGATGCAGTTTGATAATCCGACATCAAAACAAAGGAATTCTGTTAATCCTCTCACAAAAGTGCAAATTGCTAATCAGATCCCTGGGCTGGGCTGGCAGCTTGGTAAACAATGAGCTTGGCAGAAGAGCAACTTTGGGCGGATAGATAGCTGAGAAGCTTGGGATACCAACTTTGCCCCTATGTTAGCCCAGTTGAGTCTGTTGTTTCGAAACAATTACGTGTGTCAATGGAGGTGGTTCTTGCAGTTATTGTGTTCTTGTGCTTTTCTCCCTCCATGTTAATGATGATGCAAATCAATCTTCCTGTCTTTCATTTCACTTCACTGGTGTATAGGCTACTATGCCCCTATATTCTTTTCACTTGGATGCATGTGTCTTTTGAATTTTCATTACACATTCCTCTACAAGCCCAGAGGGTTTTCCCTCCCTCCCATAAATAGTGTGGTGGTATTTGAAAAAGGAAGAATAAATCTAAACCCATCTGAAAAAAAAAAAAAAGAATCTTCTGGAAGGTGTAATAATTAGGACTCTTTTTTTTTTAAAGTGATAAAAATCCAATTTGAGGCAGTTTAAGAAGTAAGTCTGGAATTTGTTGGGTAAAGGAATACAAGGAAGGCAAATAACCAAGGAGGGGAAAGGACAGGAATGTAGTTGGGCCTCAAGAACAGTTGGAACCCGGGAGTCACACTTTGTCAGGGCTTGATCCCTTTCTCTTGTCTCTGTGTCACTTTGAATGTCGGCTTCACTCTTTCTTGCTGCAATAGAGATTTCTCCATATGGGAGGAAATGTCACCATTGATGACAGCACTGGAATTTTATAGCTCACTGCTTTATCCATTCTCCTTAAATCAAATATCTTAAGGAAGGACTCTGATTGGCTTGGATTAGATCAGGTGCCTGTTCTGGACAAATCAGCCATATTATATAATCTCATTTGCTAGAGGACAGAGGGTGCATGCTATCCATCATACTGTCTTCTTCAGAATGATTGAAGTATGTAACCAGCCTGAAACTTTCTAAAACCTGATGATTGCGTTAGCACGTAGAATTATTTTGTTCATCTCAACACCACTCTTCTAACTTTCACTCTATTTGGCCTTTTTGGCATTTCCAACTTTCACTCAAACATGACTAAGAGTTAACTTGAAAGTGAGAAATACAACTTCTTCATTTTAAAAGGGGGCTCTCATTAAGAGAGTGCACTGTTTTGAATACTTTCAGCTAATTTCCTGTCTCCTAGTAAGAGATGGTGCATAAATTATTTGGGTGCAGTGTATGTTGAAAAGGAGCAAAATTTAAACTTTTGATTGTGGAGCCGTATTCCAGTGGATAAGAGCCGTGTGCTTTTGCTGTAAGACAGTATGGGCTGCAGTTGGCATATTGGTTTTCAGTCAGATGAATGATGCAGAACATGACAAATCTACATCTGTAGGGGAAGAAATGCGTCAAAGGTAGAGGTTTGGGGCAGAGGATGGCTGGCCCAGTGGGGCCATGTTACCCACAGCCAAAGCTTTTTGAATAAGAGCACTGTCTTTTTAAAAGCAACAGGGGGTGCGGATTGAGGGAGTGCTCACAGCGGTAAGTATAACACAGCTGTGCTCTGTTTATGCTTCGGCTACAATAAAAAAGCTATAAAATGTGAGATGTCATAGCTCCACTTTGCTTTATTTATACTATTTCCTCTGAGCTCTGTCACACTGCACATTCATCTGCTAAGTTGCAGCAAGAATGGAGATTAAAATATCACAGCTCAAAATAGGAGTCAAGCGGAAGGAGATTCATCATAGCCCTATTAAAAATATGTAAATATGGGAATGAAGTCATTTTAAAGCTATACAGTGCTCCTCCTTTATGAGTTAAGATCCCTTGAGCAAGTGATGGGCTATGCCAAGGACAGAGCTAGGGGAACTTGTTCTCTCTTCCACAATGGAAGCCCTTTTAAGATTAAAGACTGTTTGAATTGCAAATTATGTATGTTTTTCTATAATCAGAACCGAGTTAATAATGGCAGGAAATCTGATGCAAAATAGAATGAAGAAAAGTTTTGGGACTCCAGATTGTATGTTGTTCATTTGGTTAGAATTTTTAAAATTAATATTTGGAATCTCCTTTTAGACCCCAGTTATTAATCAAATTTCAGAAACTTTGAAAAGTATCCCTGGATAGGGAAGCTCTAAGAAGGAAACTGAGACACAAAGACAAAATTTGACTTTCCACAGCTCAACTATCAGTGATGAAGCTAAGGCTGGAAGCTAGGAATTCTACCTAAAACTTTGCCAGTAAAATTACTTCTTTTAGGATTTCCACATATCTAGTCCCCACAACAATTTATTTACCTCTGTTGTTTCCATGGTGTGCTTAGGCAAGTAAGGAATGGAGTTTTTACATGAAAAGTCTGGAATACCTCATATGCGATTTACGTGCTCTTTTTATGCTCTCCTTGCCAAGCTGTTGAGTGGCTCTTGATCTTTTGACCGGATTTTCCAAATGTTCTATTGCTATTGTGGTAATAATGAAGACCAGCACTCATTAGGGGCTTACTGGGTACCAGGGATGGTTCTAAGTGTTTGATGTGAGGATCACAACAACCACATGCAGTAGGTATTATTGTTTCTCAGACCTTACAGATGTGGAAACTGAGGCATGAGATTATACAGCTAGTGAGTGAGAACAGGAATTCAAACCAAGCAGTCTAATTTCAGAGCCTGCATTCTTAACCCCTGTTGTCTTTCCAAAAATAAGTATTAGGAAAACAGTGGAAGGAGCACAGGGCTGGAAAAGAAGGTACTTGGGTTCCAGGCACAGTCCTGCCACTACCCTAAGTCAACTCATTTTTCTTATCTTTAGAATAAAATGAACACATGATTATGTCTTCCAATTTCAACTTTGCATCTATGCACTGATACCACATGAAAATAAATTTTCAGTAACATTTTTCTGCATTCTTACTTAGTTTTAGTTTCAGAAATGCTTATGTTAAATATTTGTAATGTACAGTGATTCTAGAATTTTGTTTGTCATGTACTTTTCATTTTGTTTTAATTGAATTCTTTTGGATGCAATGAATAGGGGGAGCAGAGATAGCTGAAGACTTGCTAGCTGTGTGAACTTGAGCACATTTCTTAATCTCTCTGTGCCAGTTTTCTCATCTATAAAATGAATATAATAAAAGTACCTCTCCCTGTCAGTGTATGTTGGAAAGGAGCAAAAATTAAACTTTTGATTGTGGAGCCATATTCCAATGGATAAGAGCAGTGGGCTTTTGCTGTAGTACACAGTATGGGCTGCAGTTGGCATATTGGTTTTCAGTCAGATGAATGATGCAAAACATGACAAATCTATATCTGTAAGAGGAGAAATGCATCAAAGGTAGAGGTTTAAGGCAGAGGATGGCTGGCCCAGTGGGGCCATGTCGAGATTATGCCTGTAATCCTGACACTTTGGGAGACTGAGGTGGGAGGATCGCTTGAGGCCAGGAGTTCAAAACCAGCCTGGGCAACATGGTGAAACCCCATCTCTACAAAAAAAAAATTCAAAAAATTAGCTGGGCGTGGTGGCACACACCTGTAATCCTAGCTACTCAGGAGGCTGAGGTGGGAGGATCACCTGAGCCTAGGAGATCAAGGCTGCAGTGAGTCTTAATTGCACCACCACACTCCAGCCTGGGTGACAGAGTGAGACTCTGTTAAAAAAAAAAAGGACCTCTCCCATAGCATTGTTCTGAGAATTAAGCCAGGTAACACATGACAATGCTTAGCACATTGCCTACTCATAGGAGCTACTGTAAAATATCTAAATGTTTGCTCTTATGATTATTATTGACCATCTGAGTCTCATTTACCATCTCTGTCTTTTCATGCTACCAGTTCTCCTACCATGATTGGCAAATTGTTTAGCTTTTTGGTGCCTATATTCATGAATTTGCAAGGTTAAAATGCCATCAGAAGTTACTATCTACTTAAGATAGAAATATTAGGGCAGGATGGAACTTTAGAGGTTGTGTAGACCAGCTCTTTCATGTGATTAATGTAATACCCTGAAAGATCAAGTGACTCATCCAAGAACCCTCAGCTAACTGGTAGACCACAGAGAATAAGGCCCATGGGTTCCACCTGCGGGTTCCAATGCAACACTGCTACCTCCATAGGTACCTCTGTGTTAGATAAAAAATGCAAAAGTTCTTGGAATTTGTAAAAGGAGCAATGACGCACATTTTAAAAGTTTAAATTAGGCAAGTTGCCATAGTATCTCAGATTTATGACAGTTTTAGATTTTAGATTGTGCAACTTTTTGGCAGACTTCAGAAGAGGATGCTAGGAAATACGCTTTAGGCTGGCAGGGCGTAGAAGTGGTCATCTTTCTTATTGAATCTTAGGAAATTGAAGTGCTTGGTTCCCTTTGTATGTTGAGTGAGATAACATGTAATTTTCAATAGCCTGGGAAGAAGTGGACCTGATAGAGAAGGTGGAAAGAAAAAAAAAAGACTTTTTAAAAGTGGTTGGAGTAATTTAAATAGGGAAATATTTGATAAAATAGTGTAATAATTTTTGAGACACATCTAATGGGGTCAAAATTCATCCACTTTAATATACAAAGAAAAATAGAGCTGTTTCCGTAATGTATTCTCACTTTTTTTTTTTTTTTTGAGACAGTTTCACTCTTGTTGCCCAGGCTGGAGTGCAATGGCATGATCTTGTCTCACTGCAACCTCTGCCTCCTGGGTTCAAGCGATCCTCCTGCCCCAGCCCGCCAAGTAGCTGAGGTTACAGGTGCCCACCATGCCCAGCTAATTTTTTGTGTTTTTAGTAGAGATGGGGTTTCACCATTTTGGCCAGGCTGGTCTTGAACTCCTGACCTCAGGTTAACCTGCCTTGGTCTCACAAAGTACTGAGATTACAGGCGTGAGCCGCCGCACCTGGTCTTATTCTCTCGCTTCTGACCCCTCACCTTAATGGGCATGTTGAAAGGGAATAAAAAGTGAACACTAAATAACTGTGTCAAATCCTCTTTGTTTATTAGTTTTTCTATTTCCCCGTTCAGGCCCAGGAGCAGGATGGAGTGAAGGAGGGGCCTAGGATGCAAAATGTAAAAAGACACCATTCTCGCAGGGCACGGTAACTCACGCCTGTAATCCCAGCACTTTGGGAGGCCGAGGTGGGTGGATCACGAGGTCAGGAGATCGAGACCATCCTGGCTAACATGGTGAAACCCCATCTCTACTAAAAATACAAAAAAATTAGGCGGGCGTGGTGGCGGGTACCTGTAGTCCCAGCTACTCGGGAGGCTGAGGCAGGAGAATGGTGTGAACCCGGGAGGCGGAGCTTGTAGTGAGCCAAGATTGCACCACCACACTCCAGCCTGGGCAACAGACCAAGACTCTCTCAAAAAAATAAATAAATAAAAATAAGAGACACCACTCTCAGGTGCCAACCCTGCACCCACAGGGCCCTGAGAGAAATGATGCCTCTTTTAATTGTGTGTCCCCATAGTGACTGCACAAATCTCACCCTAGTGCAGGCCCTGCTTCTGTCTCAACTAAAGAAACCATCTTTTGGGGAGGCTGTATCACTGTGGCTAGCACTGGGAGTGTAGGCTGTCACATTTATTCATGCTGGTCCTTGAGTTGATCTCTTTGTCCTTTCTGGATTCTGCACCCTAATCTTGTCTCTACCCCGAGGGGCTCTTTCGTTGTTGGATCAGCCGCTGATGCAACTGGCCCTATCTGGACTTTGAGCCAGTGAATCTGTTGCTGACCTACCATTGCCTTTGGACTTGAGGTTCCCCGTTCTCCCCATCCAGGGCTTCCTCAGTCTTCCTCTGTTTTGTGCGTGTGTGTGTGTGTGTGTGTGTGTGTGTGTGTGTGTGTGTGTGTGGTGGTCTGGAGAGGGCAGAACACAGCATAGGACTTTTCAGTTTCCCTGCACATGTGCACCAACTACGAGGAATAAATGACCAACTTTAACTCAGTCAATCCAGATGTTTTCTTTCCTTTAGCAGTGGCTTTTTATTCCTCTCTCACCAGGTTAGATGGATACAAGGCTAAAAACAGGGATTCCCAGACCTGTGCTCTCACTACCACCCTCAACCCCTGCCACCAAGAAATGTCCGTGAAAGAGGACCATCAGCCCACAGGGCCGTGGATTCCTTTGTGCCACTGATAGGCTTCTGCACCACTGCCCTGGAAGCCAATTATTAATACTGATATGGAGAAAGCCTGAACCCCGCCTCTGAGTTCTTCATCCCTCTTCTACCTCTTTCTTTGCCTAATATTCTCTCCTCTTCCTCCCTAGGTGTGTGAGAACTCCCACACTGGCTGTTTATGATCTGCATTTTGCTTTTGTTTTGTAAAGGGACATAGTTTGGAGACCTTCACTGCTTTTTACTCTCAAATTCTGTCATTCGAGTTTGTTATCTAAGATTTCCAAAGATTAGCTCTGAAACTCAAAGCTGATTAGTGGTCCCTCTGTTCTAGATGGTGGCCGACCTCCTCTTGAAAGGATAAAGGCCATTAATCTAGGGACAGCAAGAATAAGAGTTACATGATATGGAACTGCATCTGGAAATATTTCAGAAAGTAACATATCTGTTACAAGTGGCAGTCACCTTAATTTTAAAAAGTAAATAATTTCAATATTCCTTTAGTCATGGTTTAAGAATCTGTATCTACTTATATATAGATATCTATATATATCCATTTTGATATCTGTGTATGTGTGCGTATCTATACACCCATATGCATATATCAAAATATAACATTCTACCTTATAAATGTAATATAGTTATGATTTGTCAACCAAAAATAATATCAATTTTAAAATAAGAATACATTTATTGTGGTGATATAAATATAGCTTCAACCCAGTTGCCTGTTATACCTTGCATATGTTTAAGAAAAGGAAACTAAATTTCTTTAAAGAATGCTAACTTTAACACAGAATTTAGCATATTGTACACACTGAAATATTGTATGAATGAATGAATGACTTTATCTCGAAGGTCATTTAAGTTGGTCATTTTGAGCAGGGACATGACACAATAAGATTAGTGTTTTATAAAAATATGGAAGTGTTGTAGTAAGTGAATAGAAAGAGAATGAGATAGGGAGCAACTGTAGGAACATATTCTAAACATATTCTAGAAAAACTACTGGAAGAGATTCCTTTTCAATGATCCCCACACTCCAAATACTTAGACTTTGCACTGAACATATGGTCGTTTTCCAAGTCTGTTTTTTTTTCCTCTTGACACTGGGTCTCAGGTTTGTTACCGAGGTTGGAGTGCAGTGGTGTGTTCTTGGCTCACTGCAGCCTCCACTTCCCAGGCTTACGCCATCCTCTCACCTTAGCCTCCCAAGTAGCTGGGATCCCAGGCCTGCACTGCCTCACCCAGCCTTTTTTTTTTTTTTTTCGGTAGAGATGGGGTTTTGCCGTTTTTCCCAGGCTGGTCTTGAACTCCTGAGCTCAGGCGACCCACCTTGGCCTCCCAAAGTACTGGGATTACAGGCATGAGCCACTGCACCCATCCCCAAGTCTGTTTAAAGAAGCAGCAATTAAAAAGTCAGGAAACAATAGATGCTGGAGAGGATGTGGAGAAATAGGAACACCTTTACATTGTTGGTGGGAGTGTAAATTAGTTTAGCCATTGTGGAAGACAGTGTGGCAATTCCTCAAGGATCTAGAACTAGAAATACCATTTGACCCAGCCATCCCATTACTGGTATATACCCAAAGGATTATAAATCACTCTATAAAGACACATGCACATGTATCTTTTTTGTGGCACTGTTCACAATAGCAAAGACTTGGAACCAACCCAAATGTCTGTCAGTGATAGACTGGATAAAGAAAATGTGGCATTAGACACCATAGAATACTATGTAGCCATAAAAAAGGATGAATTCATGTCCTTGGCAGGGACATGAATGAAGCTGGAAACAATCATTCTCAGCAAACTAACAGAAGAACAGAAAGCCAACCACTGCATGTTCTCACTCATAAGTGGGAGTTGAACAATGAGAACACATGGACACATGGGTAGGGGTCATCACACACTGGGGCCTGTTGGGCGGTGGGGGGCTGGGGGGGGGATAGCATTAGGAGAAATACCTAATGTAGATGATGGGTTGATGGGTGCAGAAAACCAACATGGCACGTGTATACGTATGTAACAAACCTACACGTTCAGCACATGTACCCCAGAACTTAAAGTATAATAATAGGAAAAAAGAAGCAGCAGTTACCACTTACTTTCACCCTTTAAAAAGACCTAAGAAAAGTTAGAAGTAATTTACTGTGTGTTTGAGTTCATTTCTCACAGGAGGTAGTTGAGTTTTCCAAATGATCTCTCTCTCTCTCTATTTTTTTTTTTTTTTTTAAAGACAGAGTCTCACTCTGTCACCCAAGCTAGAGTGCAGTGGCACGATCTCGGCTCACTGCAACCTCCACCTCCTGGGTTCAAGCGATTCTTCTGCCTCAGCCTCACGAGTAGCTGGGACTATAGGCGTGTGCCACCATGCCCGACTAATTTTCATATTTTTAGTAGAGACGAGGTTTCACCATGTTGGACAGGCTGGTCTGGAACTCCTGATCTCAGGTGATCCGCCCACCTTGGCCTCCCAAAGTGTTGAGATTACAGGTGTGAGCCACCATGCCTGGCACAAATGATCTCTTTACATACAACTTAGTACCTTGTTTTGTATTCGTTATTCAGAGTGGGTACAAGAATTGTCAATTTCAGGAATAGCAATCTGGGGTCTATATGGTTAAGGAAACGTAGCCCATAACTGACTCCTGTTTTCAGGGTCAAAGACTACAGAGAAGTTAATATAAGACTTGCAGAAGCCTATGATCCTGTATAACAAATTATCACAAATTTAATGGCTTAAAACAATGCCCATTTATTGGCTCACAGTTCTGAAGATCAGAAATCCAACACAGTCTAGCTGAGTTTTCTGTTCAGGGTATCATGAGGCTAAAATCAAGGTTGTCCAGGCTGAGTTTTTGTCTGTAGCCCTGGGGGGTACAAATCTGTTTCCGAACTTATACTTGTTTTTGGCAGAATTCAGCTCTTTGTGTTTTTAGGACTGAAGTCCTTGCTTCCTTGCTGGCTGTTAGCTAGGGCTTGTCCGTAGGCCCTAGAGGCTGCCTATATTCTTTGCCATGTGTACTTTCCATTCTGAAGACATCAGTGGTGTGCCAAATCCTTCTCGTGCTCCAGATCTCCATCTTCTCTTTGACTTCTAGACTAAAATGTAAAAGACATACATAATCGATTAGGTAAGGGCCATGCAGATAATCTGTCTCAAAATCACCTGTGTTGTATAACGTATTCATGGAATAAAATCCATTATATTCACATTCCTGGGCATTAAGCTGAGCATATTCAACATTTCAGTAGGATCTTTGGGGTGGTCTTACTATTCTCTCTACCAAATTGTTATTTGTTTAAAAAAAATTAGCCAGGTTGTAAGCATTTTCTTGCATGGAACAACCAAAGCACTTAGGAGAAATACAAGGAATATATGATTTAACTAATATTTTGTTAAGGAACCAGTCATTTTGTTCTTGTTGTCTTTTGACAGAATCTTGTTCTGTCATCCAGGCTGGAGTACAATGGCACGATCTTGGCTCACTGAAACCTCTGCCTCCTGAGTTCAAATGATTCTCCCACCTCAGCCTCCCGAGTAGCTGGGACTACACACGCATGTCCCCATGCCTGGCTAATTTTCATATTTTTAGTAGAGACAGGTTTTCGCCATGTTGGCCAGGCTGGTTTCACACTCCTGGCATCAAGCAATCCACCTGCCTTGGCCTCCCAAAGTGCCAGCATTACAGGCATGAGCCACTGTGCCTGGCCAAAACCAGTACATCTTTTTTTTTTTTTTTTTTTTTTTTTTTTTTTTTTGAGATGGAGTCTTGCTGTGTCGCCCAGGCTGGAGTGCAGTGGCGCGATCTCAGCTCACTGCAAGCTCCGCCTCCCAGGTTCACACCATTCTCCTGCCTCAGCCTCCTGAGCAACTGGGACTACAGGCGCCCGCCACCACGCCCGGCTAAGTTTTTTTTGTATTTTTAGTAGAGACGGGATTTCACTGTGTTAGCCAGGATGATCTCCATCTCCTGACCTCGTGATCCACCCATCTTGGCCTCCCAAAGTGCTGGGATTACAGGTGCGAGCCACCGTGCACGGCCAAAAACTAGTACATCTTTTAATGAAGTTTATTTTCTAACATCTGACCTTGACAGATCTACTACTAATAATCTTTAGAAATTTTAGTTGTGTGTGATTCATTCATTTCTAAATGTTACTACCATTCACTTTACCAAAACAAAACAAAAACCCCAAAACAATTTCTATATCTGTTATTGGGAATAGGGAAGGAATGGCTTTTACTGTTTGTGTGAGAAAAAATAAGCAATGGGATATAATTTATATGTAAATATCAAGTCAAAGTGAATTTTAACAGTGAGGTCTTTGTTAATAAGTTCACTTGAGTGGTTAAGTAAGCTAGCTTTCAAAGCTTTTTGGACTTTCTAGATTTAAAGAAGGAAAGTGGGCAAGTTTAACTAACTCCATCGTTACTGTCAAGATTAGAGGAAGCCAGTTCTCTGCACAATATAATCCCCACTTCTGACATCAATTGCAGGTTTAGGGGGTTCCCAAAACCAACCTCAGCTTCAGCAATTTGCTTGAAAGACTCAGAATGCATTGAAAGCTGTTATACTCACAGTTATGGTTTGTTTTAAGAAAAGGACACAGATTAAATTCAGCGAAGAGAAGAAATATGTAAGGTAGAGTCTGGGGAATTATCAGAGACAGAACTTCTGTTGTCCTCACCATGGAGTCAGGATATGTCAGTTTCCTGGCATCGATGTGTGACAGCATGCACAGAGCATTGCCAGGCAGGGGAGCTCACTTGAGCCTTTGGTGTCCAGAGTTTTTACTGGGACTTGACTACATACTGTCCCCTACATGGCTGATCTTTAGTGTCCGACCCCTTTTGAATGTTGGTGTTGGGCTGATAGTTTTAGTTTCTGGCCCCTTTGAGAGGCAAAACTGATACTGCTTGGCCCAAACCACCCATTGTAAATCACATTGTTAGACTGTTCAGTGGCCAAAGCCTTCAGCCAAACAAAGACACTCCTATGACGTTTTGAGTTCAGGAGATCATGTTCTCATAGCTGAAGGCAGATGCCCATCTCTTTGGCCAAGGTTAATTCTTCACTCCACCAATGAGGAGGGAAGGGGGAAGATGAAGACGGTATACTGTGTGTCAGACAGCATGCTAGGCATCGTCTCCTTTAAACCTTTGAACAACATTATTAGAAAGACACTACAGTTATCCTTACTTTACAGACAGCTGGATTGAGCAAGATTAAGTAATTTATCCAACACTGTATATATAGTATGGTGGAACCAGGGTTTGGACCTCTGTTGGCCTAACTCCAAAGGACATCTCAAACACTTGACTGCGTTGCTTCCACCAAAACTGAAAGAGTATAATGATATGTAATAACCATTTAGAACCAATTATTCTCAAGAATTGAGTTTTTAGAATAAAGTTGTCATTTAGATTTATAAGAATGTGCAGTGCTCCTTTAATAATGTAAGACATAGAGGAAGAAGGTTGATATATGGATAGTTACTTCATTGAATTCATACCTTCCAAATGGAATCCAATCAGCACTGTACCATTTAATGAATGCAAACTCATTTATGGAGTGTGTGTTATATCCCAGGTGCTGTGCTGGCCATTGGTGACCCAAAGATGATGAAAAATATGTTCCTGCCTACAAGGAGTTAGCGACCTACTGGGGTATGTACAATGTTTATTTTGTTGTTTTTAATATGATGTTTGTGTTAAGTAGCATGTAGAGAGCTAATATGTAAAAAGTATTTGGCAAATAAATTTTGCAAGTATTTGGCACAATTTTTCCTTTTACTGAATGTACTAATGCTAAAAAAAGTTGATAATTTGGAGATTGTTGCTCATATAACCAAATCGATTAAAAACACGTTCAATTTTTGTGGATTTTGTAGTAATAGGGCAGATTAAATTTTAAAAAGCCACTGAGGCATATCTGTACTTTCTACACTTGTGTGTATTTGAAGGCAAATGAAAGTAGACTAGAAATGCCACCAAAGCACATCACACATTAGCAACAGTGTTCATTTCTTCTTCACACCTAAAATATTGACTATTCTGCTTTTTATTGGTTACTTTATTGATAATTGCTGTCTTTCATCTTCTCCTACTTCATCAGTTCCTCCAATTGAGCAAAGTCTATATCGGGATAAAATGTGTCTTTCCTTCCTTAATGAATGTTGATTTTTGCCAAAATATGCATTTTATTTGAGTCATAATAAAAATTTCTTCTTACAGTAAACCATGCAGGATGCCATGAGTACTCCTGAATAACTAAATATAGTAAATGCAGTAAATATAAACAAAAACTATTATATTCTAATGCTGCTTTCTATCTTTTATAGTTTATTGTAGGGGAATAGAATTAGAAAATAAGATAAGAAGTTTTAGTTGAACTTACTTTCCAGTAGTTCAAGAAAATGCTGCGCAACTCTAACAAGGATGTATTTGGATATATTTAGTAAGTGTTAATACACTATTTAGATTGAACATCATAACTGCTGAGAGTGCAGTTCTGATCATTTTAAAATGTGAGGAAACCAAGAAAGAACATATCTCTTTTCTTGGCAATATGATTTTAATTTTTAAAAGCATTTAATTACATAAATCATATCCATCATCTTTGCATAGATAAATGTTGTGGCAATTTTTTGAATGACCCTCTTGGTTTCCTAAGAAATTATGGATACACTATAAATTTACAAATGAAAGGCCATTCATCAGAGTTATAAATATGAGTTGTTCCCATGCTGATGCCCATGTAAACTTAAAGTGGTTTAATATCTATTGGCTTTTGTGTATAGTTAGTACTGCAAAAGATTATAGATATTGTCATACTTACGTGGTGTCATAACATTGGCAAAGGGGTAGGACAACATGCAATATTTTTTGAATAGCATGGCATTTCTTTGAATTACTGCTGGCAACAGAACATAAATCAGCCTTAATGATGGATATTCCAAAGATGTTTATTAATCTATTCATTTAATTTAAAATACTCACTCTTGGCATTTATAAAGCCAGCTCACAGGAAGTGGCAAGTGCTTCTAAACCTAAGCAGTTACTTTTAGGGGCCCCATGATTATGTCAGCTAAGTCTGGTTGCAATTGAGATCAGAATGCATAAAAATTATTTCCTACTAATATCTGCTAAAGATACTTAAGCAAAATGGATTTTCTTATATGTGTCTAAACAAAATCTCAATTTGTTTCACCATTAAATGAAACTTAACTACATGGCTGTCTATTTGAACTCTGTTTTTAAAGCCTATTTTTCATCCTTTTTTTTTTTCTTTTCTCCTTCCTCTACCCCTTTCCTTTCTCTCTGTCTTTTTCTCCACTAGAAAATAATCCTGCATTGTGTAAATTTGATTGAAAAGGACTGGAAAACTGACAAAATTCTTCTGTACCAAATTAATGAACATCATATGGCATGTGATTTTGATAATATGTAATAAGATTAAAGACAGGTAGGATGGACAGCAGTCAAGAGTACAGAGTACAGAGGGGAATTTACACTAGATAGGAAAGGTCAAAGAAAGCCAGTAATAGTTACACTGAAGAAGGAGTCAGCTATGCAAATATTATGGAGTAGGATAGTATGAATGTGTGTGCATGTGCTTTACTAACATATGAAAAATCCAGGCACAGATCTAACTTCTGAATTAAAATAATGTAAACAGAATTCAATTTCTCTCCGTCTCTCAGTTTCCACTAATACAGCTTGTCTCTGACTTCATTTGGTAGCAAGATGGTGGCAGGGGCATTACTTCAATTGTAACATCCTCTCAGGCTTCAAGCTGAAAAAGAGAAGATGCCTTTCCCAGAAGCCCTATCAAAAGTGTCTTTGTCCTAATTCGTTCTGATTAGATCACTGAATAATCCTGTGCACCTCTCTTAGAGCAGAGCAGAATCGCTTTTGTAATTTTCATGGACTAGGCATTGGGTTTGTATCCCAGAAGGAAATAGGGTACTATTAACTGAAAGAGGCTGCATTAATGCTAGGTAGCAAAGAAAGAATGGATTGCTGCCAGAAAAATCACAATGGGCACATATACATGAAAATTTGCATGTCGTTCTAGAAGTCTTTGGATTTCCTAGCAATCTGTGGGTTCTAGGATAAGAAACTCGAATAGTGACATTGAATTGATGCCTTCTAGAACAAACAAAAATGGCATTGATACCCATAGCCATCCAGGATAATGAGTTGTTACTGGGACTATTTCCTGAATAAAGAGACAAAATGAGGATAATATGTAACAAGTAGTTTAAATGATAATACCAAATTAAGAATAAAAGCAAGTTACATAATTTTTTTAACTAAAGTGGAAATGAGTGGTTCAGCCTTGGGGGTGCTTCTTTGCTAGTATTTGTATTTAAAAACTAGGCAAAATCTTTTATTTAAGGTAAGCACTTTACACTGGCAACATAAAAAGATATATTAGGAAAAGAAGTTTCCTAATGTTGATTCAATAGCTTTTATTGCTATAGAAGCCTAGGTCTTTATGTATCCCAAATCTCTTCAACTTCAGTTAAAAAAGTATTAATCAAGTCTATTAAAGTAATTTGTAAAGAAAATCATTTTCAATAATTATATCAAATTTTGTGTGGATTAGCTGATTTTTTTTCTTCTTATCCATATTTTATTTTGGAACATGTTGATGAAGTCACTTATTTTCTTAATAATTATTTTTAATTGAGTAATTTAGACAGAATTGATAGAAGGTACAGGTCAATCATAGGAAAACATGGGTACTTTTTAAATGCCTACATGGTGATCATTTATTTTTCTGTGCAATTGGGAAGAAATTAACCTTTTAACAAGGTGAAGACAAGAGTAGCTCTCACTGAGATGGAAGTCATAATTATGCTTTATTGTTACATAGATTCCTTAGTTTCTTGAAAGAAGGAGTCAGCCTGGAGTTTTAAGTTGCTTCACTTGAGCATAACAGTTTTTCCTCTTGAGCAACTGAAAATATCACTCAAAAATGGGAAAGAATTCCTTGTTTACCAGATATTTTTGAAGAATAAATAGGTTAAATAAAGAGGGTACAGTGTGTCACCTTTTGTCTCTTTGCACAGATGAAAACCCTGTGAATTTAGCACTGTTCCTCATGAATGAATAAACTTTTGAACCAAAAAAATGAGTCATTACTGCTCCTCAAGTTTAATATACCAAGTTGTGGAGAAATATATCATTTTTCCCCTACCAATTAATGCCACTGAAATACAGCCATTATGGGGGATGATCAGCTTTCAAAATAGTTATACAAAGGCCATTGTGTATCTGATTATAAAGATTAACATGTTATTTAGAAAATAAACTCTTTCCCCAAACCTCTGTTTGCCACCAGTTCTTGCTTCAACTGAGACGTTCATGGATTTCTGATCATTCTGTGTGTGTATAGATTTTGTTTTGTTTTCCTTTCTAGACTACAACGTATCTTTACATAGTGTCAATTTTCTGTGAGTAGAAAACAGCAGGTAGTTCATTCTCAGAAAAGTGATTTACAGATTTTCTTGCTATGCATTCCTTCCTTTGATTTTCAGCTCCAGTTTTAATTTTAACCTAGCTAGGGAATTGCTTCTCTCCATAGTAATATCAGTCATCAATAGAGTTTGGAAGAAAAGTGAATTTCTCATTTATATAAAGAATAAAGAATATATAAAGAATAAAGAACAAATTTATTCGTGTGTATATATATATATAGACATGAAAAAATGTTAAGTTGTTCTTCAATTTTGGCTGACATAAATCAGTGGATATTTTTAAGGCTGTAGGTTAAGGCAAGAAGATTATGTCATTCTTGTAGTCCTTTCTAAGGACAGAAGATAGAGGATCAAAATACTGTAAGAAAAATCCAAACCATATTTTTCTTATGTGATGTGCAATTTGGCTGCATAGGTGTGAGTTTCAGATAAGATGAAATGCATTTACAGATGTGAATTGTAAAAACATTTCCTATTATTAATTTTAAGGGCTTTTAAGGAGCAGAATGAGTTTCATCGAGAACCCCAAAGCATAGATTACTAAAGACAATTGCCCCTCTGAATAGGACATGAGCTAAGGAGTGAACAGAGGGAGAAAATTCACATACATGTTTTGAGTTTCACTTTAGGACTCTTGAAAGCTTCGGTCACTGATTGGGATTTTTCTCTAACTAGGAGTCAAAGAGACAAAGCAGCTAAGCTAAATAATCTTTCTCAGGTTTTCTAAAAATGCCTGCAGATGGAAACATGTCAGACAACTGATCCAATACGGCCTGAAGGTTTTCTGTTTGTTTGTTTTAAATCCATTCTTTCCTGAGAAGGAAATAAAAGAAAGCCTGAGGTTGGTGACAGATTTGGGCTCTTGCCACATTCCCACCTCACTTTCATGGACATTTCTCTGCTTCAGACGAAGTTAATATTTTCCAGAGATGTTCCATAGGTATTCTAAATCATACTACAGACACCTGCTCCTATATATGGGTATGTTGTTCACCTAAGATGAATCAGACTTTTTTTTTTTCATGTGCTTCCTTTAAAAAACCTCATTAATTGCAGTCTGTAGAATTTAGGGGGAAAGTTGGGTTAAACAGTTGACACTGTTTAATGTAAATGATTTATGATTATTCCTTATGTATACACAATAGGCACTTTATAAATTAGATTGTCCTGGGAGTAACATGATACATAAATGTTATTGCTATAAATTCTACACTTGGCTATATATTTTGTATCATGTAACCAGTGGGCTTATAAATGCTGACTATTTCAACCCACTCTTTCTATTCAATATTGTAAATGGTGACTTAGGTAAGCCTAACTGAGATGTATACAGAGGCAATCAAATTGCAAAAGAACAGGACATGCTGGCACCGCTCCAGCATGGCTTCTGGCTGTGTTCCAGAAGTGATGGCAGAAAGAAGAGACAGAGGGGAAGGCGAAACTATTAAATATATGTAGCCAAAAAATGAATCTAAATTATTACTGATTTTTTTTTTTTTGCCCAGTAAAACCAAGAGTCTGGTGAGAGAGAAAAGGGGAAAACGCAGCGCAAACAGAAAAAAAGCATGAGTAAAACCAATTTATCAAAATTTAGTTAGATGTTATTTCACAGGTGAATTTTCATTATTGAAATAACATTAAGGATAAAGTTAATAGCTTTATAAATGTTTTAATATCAATAAATATTTCATAGATTTTTATGTAGTGTATAATAGAAATAATATTTGATTACATGTTTTTACATATCTGTGAATGATGAATTTGAGGAATTGGGTCTTGCAAATCACTTAATTCTACTGGTGGATCAAGACACTTTATTATATGTATGATGCTGTTATGCTAATAGCCCTCCTTTTTTTTTTTTTTTTTTTTTTTTTACTGTGGTTTCTTAGCTTACTGTGATTTTCTTTCTGAGATCCTATAGAATTTGAGAGAAAAATCCCTGAATAAAATATCTAACTAATTGTTAAATATCAAACTCATCTAAAGTATTGAGTTAGAGGGGAAAGGGTAGCACGCCTATAACTGACCAGCCAGGTTAATATTAGTTTCCTGGTGTCGACTGCTTACCTGATCACAGAGTCCTATCATCAGGGCTGATTTGAGTTGTACTATGCACTAATTTGTGTAAGGGAGAACTGGGCTGTGAAGAATTCTATTTTGTTTATAGTGTGTATTCTGATAGTGATTTTATAGTCCATTTTATAGGCTGAGTGTTCCAGTTGATTCCCTCTCCCCACGCCCTCTTAGGTATTAATGTCTACACAATTGATCTGGTTACCCGTGAAGTCAGTCCAAATAGGCTGTTACAGTGACTGAAAATACAAGATCAGTAATTTTAAAACCTAGAGGTTACTGCCTTGCACAAAAGGACTAAATCTTAGCAGGAAATCCCCAAGTGAAAAGATGATGGGACTGAAAGCACTCCGTATGTGTGACTTGTAATAACAAACATTATTTTTTTGGCTGTGATATTGAAGGAAATATCCAAATGTGCCCCCTATGACTTCTGTAACGTACTTTTAATTGTCATACTCTGGAGCTATCCTGGTGCATGCATGGGAAAGAATATACATATGCACATATCTCTATATTTGTAGGCACTGTAGTCAAAACACTTATTTGCCTAGCTGACTTAGCTGCATAGTTGACTTACCCACCCACCATCAAACCCTCTAGAGGAAATAGGACAGAAAGGTCACACAGAAGCGGTAAAGCCAATGATCTCTTATAAAACAGTTATTTAGGTTCTCAGTGGCACTGTTCATCTTCTGGAAGGGAGATCACTCCATTTTCTGCCCATCCCTGTGTCATCAGCGTAGCTCTGGACTCTTGGAGTAGAAGAAGAAAGCCTATTCTACCTTGCTGCTGCTGTACCCTCAGGTAAGCCTGAACTGAAATCCCAGAGAGACTGCTGTACCAGACAGGCTAGACTATGGGGAGATTCTAGTGCTGATAGAGGTCTTTAGAGGGCTCAGTTTGTTTGTCCTGTCAATTTTAACCGCCGTTTAAAATTCCACTTTTTCTTATAGGGGTTTAAATTTAAATGCAAGACCTGTAGATTTATGCACATGTGCGTGTGCGCACATGCATGCGTGCACACATTCGCTCACACACACACATAAAATCTGAAAAAGCATCATCACTGTTGGTTCACTGTTTGTTCAGTGCAGAATATTTAGAGTACCTGTCATTTACTGAGGACTTTCTTTGTGCCAGGAATTGTTCCTGGGCTTTGCTTGTATTATATAATTTCAGCCTCCTATAGTAGTACCCCATGAAACAGGTATTATTATTATACCCACTTTTTCAGCTGAGGAAATGGAGACAGAGAGAAATTGAATAACTGCCATGGTCCAATAGCTAGTAAGAGGCGGGGCAGGATTCACACCCAGGCAGAGTAATCTCAGGGCTCAAGCACACATTTTTCTAGGTTGATTTATAAGCAACATGCAGTACTTCATGTATGAGAAGAATGCACTGGGGCCATCATTGAGCAGGAAATGGGATCTGCTTTGTTTTTGTTGTTGTAATGGTCGTGTAATTTCCTCTCTTGGGCCATGGTGGGACCAATGGCAAACTTTTTTTGAGAGAGCCAGTCAAAACTGCATGGAATATTCTATGGCCACAGAAGAGAAAGGAATGTGCTGGTCGATATGAGGAGCTGACCTAAGACCTTGCTTTCACTGTAACCACAGTAAACAAGCGAGCTAATGAACCATAGATGTTTAGTGTGTCATCAGCGTCTTTCAATTTTGTCATCCTGGGTAGCTACCATCAAGAAGGACAGAGTGCCCTCGATGAATATGTATTTAGTACTAGATATAGCAATTTATTCTTTTGAAGAGCACTTTATCATTTTGGTTTTGATAAATGTATAAACAATAATCAGTAGTTAGGGGTTTCAGGCGAAAGTGGATGCCATTATTAGTGATTTAACAAGTTTTCCTGTGAATTCCATGTGTATCACTCAGTCTGGATCTTGCGACCCGGAGATACATATATCCAATTTTTAGAACAGCTCACTTTAAAAGCCTCTTGCGCCGTGAACCACTAGGATCTCAGAACTACAGCAGTTACTAATTTCCAGACTTTCAATATGTAAAATGAAGTACTCACACAAAAAAACCTCGAGGCTGCATAGGTCAGAACATTTGCTTAAACTAATAATAAGATTAGCTTTTTCAGTTCTAGCTCTCCTTTTTCTATCTATTTGCCTTCCTAACAGGCCTTACTCCTGTTCAGTTACCTAGTGCCATGATCCCTCTACTTTTTGGACTTTTTATTATAATTTGAGCTGATTTTCCTAGTTCACGTAAAGAATTTCCATGAGAATAATAAAACATAAGGACTGTTCATTAAATAAGAATGATGAAAACATGAAATTTCACCCAAACTGGGCAAAAGTGCATCTCACAGCACAGAATTCCATAACATTTTGAAATTTGGTCTTTACAGATACTTTTCTCTGCCTGAAACATGTGTGCTGGTTCTATTTATATAAGGGAATAGTGACATCCTGTGTGTAGCTAGACTAATTGCCTCTGTAATTAACCTATTTGAGGAGGAAGTTACACAGAAATAAAATATCACTGACTACTGAAAGAGGCAATTTTGTTTTAAGGCAAACTTCTAAGTAACTTTACCAAAGGCTGTGGATAAAACAAAAAGATTGTCTCCTTCCCTTATTTTATTCAGCTTCTCCCTTCCCTCTGTCCCTGCCATCCTTTTTCTATTCTTCCTTTTCTTTCTCTATACAATTCCACTGATCATGTTCATTTTCTCCCTATGACCTTTATTCCCCATATTATAAGCTAAAAATCTAGTTGTTGTGAGTGAAGATTCTATTTTTAAACTCAGAATTGGGGAATGATGTAAGTGTGGTAAAAAGAGACAGCTTTTTTGTTTTCAAGGCTATTCAAATGTCTTTGCAGGTCAAGAGTAGGTAGGATATGTGTAGAATCATTTGGATGTCTTAGAGGCTGATGACAGAAAATCCTAGCCTTCTTCCTTATCCCTTGATAAAATATGTATTAATTAAATTTAGGAAAGAGCACGAGAGCATGCAACAGCAGGGTTTCTCTTGACTTCTTAAAACCAGCAGAAATTATAGGAATGCAGTATGTTGCAATAGAAAGAGTACAGTTTTTGGAGTCTGAATTATTCAGATCTCATCCCAAAAGTATGGCTAACGGGGAGCAAGAAGAACAATTTCTTCCTCCATGCTCATTTTCTTTAGTTCCTCTTGCAAACATTTCAAAAGGTAATATGTTGCCAAGACATTTGAGAGAACAGTGGGAGAAAGCAAGAGCAAGATGCATGTAGATAAATTAGTCAAGATTATCCTGTGGTGTGTGTCCTAACTCACCCACCAGAAAACAACAACACCAGAGCATCAGGGCCCTCACCCAGCCTTAACCTCGTGAGTAATCCTCTGCGCCATAATCAAAATGATATTTTGGATCAGATCGCTTAAGATTTTTTTTATGGGATAATATGATACGGTTTTTAACTCAGGTAACTAAGTTTGTAGTTTGTACATTATACTGACTTGAAAAAGCTCAATTTAAAGTTGTCCCTACCACCAAGAAGAATTTCCTTTTGAAATATATGAGAATTTTAAGCCAAAGCAAACGTATTTACTGCATTATGTACTGATTAGCATGGAATAGTTGGAGTAGAAATGTTTCTGGGATTCAAAGCGTGGTGGACTTGGATTCCTCAATTTCCAGGATACACTTTTGATGCCTCAGTTTCTTTATCTGTGAAGTGGGGATAGATATATACCTCCTTTCTAAGGTAAACGTGAGACTTAGTGAAGAAGCATGTATGTAATACTATCCAGAGTGTCTATAAATAAGTGCTTAATAAATAGTAGCAAATATTATTTTAGATAATGTTTGACAAAGCAAAATGATTTAGATAGCAAGTAGTTGATTGTAAAGGTAATTAACTTTATCTGGTTTAACTGTTCTTCAAGTGGATTTGATTAATGACCTATGCTCGCCATTTATTGCTTTGTGATCTTTACTGTAGTAACCTTCCACTTTTATTGATAATGTTTATTAGCAATAACTAAATTACCATTCTTGGAAGACAGTGAAAGGAAATTTTTTTTTTTTTTTTTTGGGACGGAGTCTTGCTCTGTTGCCCAGGCTGGAGTGCAGTGGCGTGATCTGGGCTCACTGCAAGCTCCGCCTCCCGGGTTCACGCCATTCTGCTGCCTCAGCCTCCCGAGTAGCTGGGACCATAGGCGCCGAAAGGACAATTTTTGTGACAGTTAAGTATTATTTCTTGAGAAAGATACAAAACAGAGGAGAAAGGAACACTTCAGAGAATTTTCCTGTTCATCACCTTTGTGATTAATACTGTAATCACTAATGATTATTGGATTGCGAAGAAGGCTTCTTATTGGTAAAAGGAGATCCTCAATTTTATATAAAAATAGTCATTCAATCCTGGCTATGTTTTGGCAATTGTGCTAATTAAGTGTAGTATCTATAATTATTGAGGTGTCCCACATTTTTACACAAACCTCCCATCTGTTTTGTTGGTGATTTTCAATAAGATAGTAAGAAACTCAGAAAACCATCCTGTAGAGAATCAGATTCAGTTGCTTCTTATTATCACAAGATAGTTCACTCATCCATTCAGCACGTATTTATTGGATGCCCGTTACGTGCCACACACTGTGCCAGTCTTGAAAATATGGTAACAAACAAAGTAGACAAGGGATGGATTTTATAGGCAAACAAAGGAGGTAGGTAACCCAAAACAAGGGATTGTAATACAGTATGTAAGTCTTAAAATATAGAAAATTTGTTTGGAGTTTCGGCTAAACTGAGGCATATAATTTCAATAGGCTTTTTTTTTTTTTTCTTTTGAGATGTAGTCTCACTCTATCACCCAGGCTGGAGCGCAGTCGCACAATCTACGCTCACTGCAACCTCCGCCTCCCAGGTTCAAGCAATTCTCCTGTCACCCTCCAGAGTAGCTGGGATTACAGGCCCATGCCACCATGCCCAGCTAAGATTTTGTGTTTCAGTAGAAATGGAGTTTCACCGTGTTGCCCAGGATGGTCATGAACTCCTGAGCTCAGGGAATCCACCCGCCTTGGCCTCCCAAAGTGCTAGGATTACAGGTGTGAGCCACCAAGCCCGGCTGAGGTGTACAATTTCAATTGTGGTTGGTAGGGTAGGTAGTGTTATCTCCTTTTAATTTCTGTAGCATTTTCCCTGTGCTTCCATTGGAACATCCTGCTTTGCATTCTAGTTCCTTGTGATGATGGCATCTTCATCACTGCAGGATTCTGAGGAGGCAGGCAGGATACATGCGTGATTCTCCTTCCCATCTTGCACAGAACCTACACTTGTGCGCTGCATATAGTAGGCACTAAATAAATGCTGTTGAAGGCATGCAGCAAGGAAGAAGTCCTAAAGTCTTGTTTCTCTTGTCTTAAAAAAATTTCTTAAATATTTCACCTCGAAGTTTCTCCTCCTTCATGTTAATGGTGGTACAGGAAGATAAATAACCCAATGAAAGTCATTATTTCTCCCCACCACGCCCCACTTACCTATTAGTCTCTCAAAATTTAATCCACACCAAACTTCTCTGGAAGAAATTAATTATTATTTGTAAGGCATTCAAAGTTTGCTCTACAGAAGTCTGACTTTATTTGCCATATGCAAATAAGAATGAAAGAAGCATCTATTATTCATGGTACACATTGGGGTGTCATGATCAGCCTTTTTTCTCTGCCACTGGATCTGTCAAAAGGGTTAATGTTTGGGATGGTCAGTGTCTAGTTTTTAAAAGTCAAAACTCTTCATTGATTAATAGAAAGATACAACATGTAACCGATGGTTTAGTATTCATTCGCCATTACTTAAGTCCAAGTATTCGGAAATCCTACAAAATAAAATTAAATTTGGAGGTTTTTTTAAAAATGGGAAAATAATCAGCTTTTACACCAAAAACCAATTTGTCGATGAAGAAAATTCAGTATTAAGAAAAGATTTGGGTGAAAAGAATGAAGTCCTTGCGTATTCTGCTGGTAGGAAGCGAGGTGCGCTGAGATTGAGAGGTCTGGGCATGGTGTTGCATGCGAGCTGGGGTGTAATTTAGTGAGCTGACAGGAGGAGTGAAGTATCTCCTCAATATCTGTGTTTGGCAGAAGAGATGAATGCATACATCAGGAAACAATGTTTAAGTGTTTTATTTCCTTATTTCAGCCTGTCAAACTGTCAGTGTAGTTAATGGCCACCAAGAGAGAAAGAGAGAGAGAGGAAGGAGGAGGAACAGAGAGAAACAAAGGTGCTATGGAATCTGCAAAGAAAGAAACCAGAAAAGCATTTGCATGTTTCTGTGGCATAATGGTCAGTCAGACAAAAAATAACTCACTATATTCATCTCTTTACTAAAGCCAGATGTGCTGGTTCCCTACCTACCATCCCTGCACCTCTCTCTTTCCTTCCTTTATGTCCCTAATCATTGCTTCACTTAACTTTGATCTCTGTGTTTCCTTTCACTGGAGTCTAGATTGATTATCAATACTTAAGGGATTATTCTATGCTATATCGGTAGTATCCAATTTTGCTCAGTTTTTCAAATTTGCTATCTTGTTTGTATTCTGCAGAAAATCTGATATTAATGCTGTTTAATAAAAATGTCCACTTTTATGTGAAATATCTCCCCTATTTTATCCTTTTGAGTGTTTTTAAATCCACAAAGAATAAATTGGGCTGGATTTTGACCAATTGCATCTTTCTATTTTTTAAAAAAATGCTCAAAGTGAAATGCTTAAATCAGACATTTTATTCTTAGGAGTACTAAACTATTCTAAATTTCTAGAAAAATCTTAGCACAGCCAGGGATTTCTGTTTCGTAAAAGGGAATTATTTATATTGGATCTTTTTGTGTCTGGAAATAAGTAATTTTTCCCCACAAATAGAAAAGCCTGTTATCATTCACCTCTGTGTCAAACCCTGAATTTAAAATCTTTGAACTCATACCAATGATGAATACTTTTTATAATGAACAGTTCTGGTTGCTTTTAAACAGAAAACATTTAATTAGGAAAAATAAACATTTTGTTTTTAAAATATCAATGTAATAATCTTATGAAATGACCTAAGGAAAGGTATCGTGGGATATTAAACACAGTGGGCCCTGAATCTGGCCTATCATCAAATCACCTTAAAGGTATTTTAAAATGCCCTTGGGTGCCCCCTTCCAGATTGCTAGGATGTGTATCTCCAGGGAGGGGGCCCAGCATCTGTTTGTAGAAGATGCACTCTTTACCGGCTGAGGCAGGAGAATGGCGTGAACCTGGGAGGCGGAGCTTGCAGTGAGCCAAGATCATGCCACTGTACCCCAGCCTGGGTGACAGAGCGAAACTCCCTCTCAAAAAAAAAAAAAAAAGATGCACCCCTCACCATACCCGCTAACTCCTGAACCCCAGGTGATATTGGTGATGAGCTGGCTGGGAACCACACTATCCTGATATTGCTCAAAGCATTGCTGCCACTGCTGCAGTGATCTCTGTGAATCTAGCTGATTTCTAACATTTTCATTTACACATTTGGGGCCAGTCACAAGCTTTGCGGGGACAAAGTTTGTCAACTCTATACAATTTCTATGACCTTTTCCACCCTTAAAATCTTGTGACTTCATTACATTAACGAGGTTTTAAAATTTTAAACTTAGTTAAAATACACACACATTGTTTTATATTAGCTTTTTTTAAGTTACTAGAAGGAAACAAATAAAAAATGCCAAAAAGTCAAAGAATCTTCCCCTCTCGTCCCCGGTTTGATTTAAGCATCCTTGATTGGGCCTCTTATTTCATGATACCAATCACACAAATTTAATTATTAAAATAAAAATGTACTGCCCCGCCCTTTAGATTATCTGCTGCCAAACTGAACTCTTCTCTACCCATCCAAACTTGCTTATTACACAAATGATACGACCAGGCATCCTGTTGTGTTAGAGACCAATGGTCACGTTTCCTATCATTTATCTTTGATACCCTGGGTTGAGTTTGCCCCCTAAAATATTGTTCATCTGTCACCTTCTCTTTATCTCCATCACCATTCATCCTGGGCCAGTCCAGGAAAGCCTGGATTCTGGAATATCCTGCCAATTGAGAGTCTTTCCAAGCAGCTGCTCTGCTCCAGTAAATGCTCTGTACTTGACAGGTTTTAAACCTGCACATCTGATCATAGGTCTTCCCTAATGGAAAACTATCAATGGCTTTTCATTGTGCTGAGGACCAAAATCTATGGCTTGGCCTGCAAGGCCCCATATGATCTCCCTTATCCTTCTCCCCAACCTTCTGCAGAGCAGACCCACTGGCCTCCTTCAGTTTCTCACACATGGTGCACTCTCTTCCCAGCTTAGGGCTATTGAGGGTTTTTTTGTTTTGTTTTGTTTTTTGTTTGTTTGTTTTCTGCTAGGAGATTCTTCACCTCTAGTTCATCATTTTCAGATCAGGTGAATTGACGTTCCCTTGGGAGAACATTTTCTGATATTCCAGACATGATTGGGTCCACCTGGTACATGCTCTCATACCTTGCATTTTCCTCCAGAGCATTTTATCACAGTCTATAATTTCATATCAATAGAATGGTTAGTTTTAATCTATAAGACTATAAACTTGGTAAGGGTAGGGATCTCAGTTAATTTGTTCATCACTGATTTCCTCATTATTCAGTGTAATAGTAGTACATAGTAGGTAGTACATAGTAGGTTCTTCAAGTGTTTGTTGAGTAAAAGAATAATGAGGTGGCTGGGCATGGTGGCTTACGCCTGTACTCCCAGCACTTTGGGAGCCTGAGGCAGGTGGATCATGAGGTCAGGAGTTCAAGACCAGACTGGCCAACATGGTGAAACCCTGTCTCTACTAAAAATACAAAAATTAGCTGGGCGTGGTGGCGGGCGCCTGTAATCCCAGCTATTCAGGAGGCTGAGGCAGGAGAATTGTTTGAAGCCGGGAAGCGGCGGTTGCAGTGAGCCCAGATCCCGCCACTGCACTCCAGCCTGGGTGACAGAGCAAGACTCCATCTCAAAAAAAAAAAAATAATAATAATAATAATAATGAAGCAACTGCTCCCTTATGCAGGAAGACCCCCGCCCCCAACACATACTCTTCCCAGCCTTTTAGTCTATGCAAAGCATTATCATTTTTCTATAGCAAGGAATGGCGACCCCTCAATCTCCCCTCACTTTGCATTCTCTTTCCCAGAAACATCTGAACTCCTGGCTTCAAACTTTTCTGTACCCCTCTGAGGTTGAAGAGGAGTGTGAGAGCAGTTGCTCTAGGCCTGTTGCTTCACTCTTGAAAAAAGTGGTGTGTAGTTCTACGGAGGAGATACGGGTAGAGAAGAGGCCCTTCCATAGTTTCTTTACAGGAAATGAAGACTCCAGATTCTGGACTCCCCTGATTGTTCGAGTAAAGGGTTGCTCCATAGAGGGTACACACCTCTCAGATCTGACCTGGTGAATCAGTGTCACATTCCTGCCTTGACACAGCACATTGTCACAGGGTCCTGGCAATAAGGGCAGCTTATAGAGCTGGATAAGATTTGACATACAGGCTTTAGTTACAGCAGGATATTTATTACTGTCTGCATCTTAAGTATATCATATTCTCCGTACAATGTAATGACCTGGGAAACTGGAGCCTCTGTCACGCACCTCATGCATTACAGGGCTCTTTCTGGCTGTACCCCCATCCCCTGGGTGTGTGAGAAATTCATGAGACCCCATTCTAGACATGCTCCAGGTATCTCATACCTCATAATTCTTTGTCCAAAGACCTTGTACCTGCCATACTTTCTTCCGTGCATGCTTATTCCGTAGTCTGTCTTTCAGAGGTCATACTCTGCCACTGGAGTGTGCAATTCTAGGCTGAAGCATGGCCAAGGGGCAGCTATTTGAGAAGGACTGGCCACAGAGAGGGAAGGCACACATTTGTTCTCTTGTCCTGGGTCTGCAAATGTTAGGGAGATACTTGATGATAGCTTTAAGGAGAAGGTATGTAGTAAGAGGACAGAAGACGAAGATCTGAGGAACATAACATCAAGGCCCAGACAAGTTAATATTTGACTAGATAAACAAACCAATCAGTGCCTGAGTAAAATAACTTATGAAAAGAGAAGTCAACTAGAAAAACCAGAATAAGCAAAGTAGAGTTTCAATTTTTACAGCATAGTTCTCACCTCTAGCCGCCGCCAGCCCTGAATGTTGGGACATTTGTTCTGGAGAGGAAGGTCACGGGAATGATCATACATGAACCTGTGGCACCCTGCTGTTGTGACTCCACTGAAGCCCCGTATGTTATTCAACTTTATTTTGAGAGAGAGAGCCATTTGAGGATTGCTTTGTATTTGTTTCTCATTATATAATCAATATAAAATCTATTCCCAAAACTTTCAGTAGTCAAGTAGAGAGAACTTGTTATTTCCATTACTGGGTGGAAAAATTAACACTCTCCCATGTAGCCAGTCAGTAGCATAGTTAGAATTCACTATTGTGAAAACACCGGTTAGAATTCACTATTGTGAAAACACTTGCCCATTCATTGCTATCCTAAGCTCACAAAATCTCATACTACTCAAAATAAATCTGACACTATTGGACAAAACCAAGAAGGAACACAGTGTGGGACTTCCTTGCTTTCAAGATACTTAAACCATTGCCTTCAATAGGCAGCTCTCTTCCTCTGAGCCAGCAGCTTTCTCTTTCACAGTCCCTTTAGAATCTTTCACAAAGTTGAAAGAGCTGTAATTTTAAGGTAACTATTATATTCGAGACATTAATGATCTGGATCACTGAAAATAACCATGGTAACAGGTGAGAAATCAAAGATAGTTAATTTAATTGCCACTGAAAGAAAATAAGTGCAAATAATCTATAATTCTTCATTTCCAATATGCACATGTTATTTTCTTACTGCATTAATTACCCAATAGTCAGATATTATCTAGTTGTTGCTCTGTGACTCTCCATTGTATTCATGTAATAGTTTTCCCTCCAATAACTACTCATTATAATTTCTTACCTCAGCAACTTAGGCTGCTGTGAACTGGGTAACATGTTCATTTAGTTGACATTAGCAATTTTTAATAACAATAAAAATGATACTTTAAGTATAGAGGAAAGAAATTAAGCCGTTCTTTCAACCTAGGTACCTAAAGGCCACTCCAATTCACTGCCTCTCTACAAACTCCTAATGATCTGGCACTGCTTCTTAGAAAGATTTCAGAACTCCTTTCAAATTCTTAACTCTTTTTCTAGGAGTCACTGGAATATTCCCATATATAACCAGGAGGCATGTTTAGAATCACTGATAGAGATATTCAATAATTTACGTGCCTATTCTGGGTCAAATTTTTTTTGCTAGGCTGGGAATACAATGGTCTACAAGACAGAGATGGGGGTACAGATGATAAAGTACAGAATCGTTACTACTGAGCAAGTTTATATAGTTTTTTTTTTTAAATTTTAATGTAATCTAGATGCTCTACAAGACAGTAGATAGTTGGTATGTAAATTCCCAGACTGCATGGAAAAATCTTGTAGTATAACAATATGAAGGATAATCAGTTGTATAATTTGAGGTAATATCTACCACTTATTGAATTCTTTCTTTTCTTTTTTTTTTTTGAGACAGAGTCTTGCTCTTGCTCTGTTGCCCAGGCTGAAGTGCAGTGGTGCGAACTCGGCTCACTGCAACATCCACCTCCTGGGCTCAAGGCAGTTCTCATGCTTCAGCCTCTCAAGTAGCTAGGATTACAGGCCATGTGTGCACCATCATACCTGGCTAATTTTTATATTTTTAGTAGGGACGGGGTTTCGTCATGTTGGCCAGGCTAGTTTTGAACTCCTGCCGTGGCCTCCCGAAAAGCTAGGACTACAGGCATGAGCCACTGCGCCTAGCCTTCTTTAGTGTTTTCTGTGTCCTAGATATGGTCATTTAATGCTCACACACATACACACACCACCTCCATAAGTGGATTTCCTTATCTCCATTTTTCACATAAGAAAGCTAAGGTTAAAAGCTGACCAGGCCAGGCGCAGTGGCTCATGCCTGTAGTCCCAGCACTAAGGGTGGCCAAGGCAGGAGTCTCGCTTGAGCCCAGGAGTTTGAGACCAGCCTGGCCAACACAGGAATAACCCATCTCTATAAAAAAATACAAAAATTAGCTGGGCATGGTGGCACGTGCCTGTAGGCCCACCTACTTGGAAGGCTGAGGTGGGAGGATTGCTTGAGCCTGGGAGGTTGAGGTTGCAGTGAGCTGTGATTGTGTCACTGCACTCCATCCTGGGTGACAGAGTAAGACACGCTCCATCCTGGGTGACAAAGTAATACCCTGTCTCAAAACAAACAAAAAAAATACTGACCAAGGTCACTGGAGCAAGTAAGAAAGAGGCAGCAGATCTCTGTGCTGGCTGGGCCCTACGCCCTACTAAGTTGTAAGGTTTCTACAGAAGGAACAAACAAGAGCCTTTTTCAGTGTTGACACTTTCAATAGTCAGTGCTCAATGAATAGGATATTAAATTTTCCTTGATTCTGATGCCTGTTTTAATTACAGACTACACCAAAACCATTTCAGAAAGAATCTGTTCCATCTTTTAGATTGGTTTCTCAATCTCCTTTGGCAATCTTGTCTCCAAAACTGCCCCAGAAATAAGAAAATGAATGCAGGAGCAAAGGTAGATAGAAACATGCTAAAATGGAAATATAGAAAGAAAAAGTGTCAGCAAAGATGTGGAGAAATTGGAACTCGTATGCACTGTGGGTGGGAATGTAAAATGATATAGCTGCTATCTAAAACAGTACAGCAGTCCCTCAAAGAGCTAAACATATTATTTACCATATAATCCAGCAATCCCCCTTCTGTGTATATATCTCCAGAAGAATTGAAAGCAAGGTTTCAAAGAGATATTTGTACATTTATGTTAATGAAAGCAGAATTTACAATAGCTAAAAGTAGAGGCAGCCAAAGTGTCCATTGGTGGATAAATGGATAAACAAAAGGGGTTATGTACATACAACAGAATATTACTCAGCTTTAAAAAGGAAGGAAATTCTGACACATGCTATTATATGAGCAAGCCTTGAGGAAATGATGCTAAGTCAGATAAGCTAGTCACTAAAAGACAAATACTGTCTTTGAGAGTATTCCATTTATGTGGGGTACCTACAGTAGTCAAAATCATAGAGACAGACAGAATGGTTGTTGCCAGGGGGTGGAGGAAGGAGAAAAAATTGACTTATTGTCAAAGGGCTATAGACCTTCAGTTTTGAAGGATGAAAAAGTTCTGGAGATTGGTTGCACAGCAATATGAATGTACTTAATGTGACTAAACAGTACACTTAAAAATGGTTAAGGTGGTACTTTTTGTGTTCTGCATATTTTACCACATGAAGAGTTTTTTAAAGGAAGTACAGAGGGGAACTGGGGAGACGGGATGAGTTAGATGAATTGTTTAGCAAAGACATCTCTGAGACATGAACCATGTTGAGGAGCCAGCTCCATCAAAAGCCAAGGAGTGAAATATCTCCAGACAGAGGGGTCCACAAATCTAAATCCATCAGTTGAGAAAGAGCTGGGTATGTTGGGTATGTTTAAATGAAAAGGAAGCTGTATTAGTCCATTCTCACGCTGCCAATAAAGGCATACCTGAGACTGGGTAATTCATAAAGGAAAGAGGTTTAATGGACTCACAGTTCCACATGGCTGGAGAGGCCTCACAATCATGGTGGAAGGTGAAGAAGGAGCAAAGGCATATCTTACATGGCAGCAGGCAAGAGAGCGTGTGTAGGGAAACTCCCCTTTATAAAACCATCAGATCTCATGAGACTCACTATCACCAGAACAGCATGAGAAAACCCGTCCCCATGATTCAGTTACTTCCTACTGGGTCCCTCCCATGACACGTGGGGATTATGGGAGCTACAATTCAAGATGAGATTTGAGGGGGACACAGCCAAAGCATATCAGAAGTCAACAGAGCAGGCTGGGTGTGGTGTCTCACGCCTGCAATCCCAGCACTTTGGGAGGCCAAGACAGGCAGAGTCACCTGAGGTCGGGAGTTCCAGACCAGCCTGGCTAACATGGTGAAACACCGCCTCTACTAAAAGTACAAAAATTAGCCAGGCATGGTGGCATGTGCCTGTAATCCCAGCTATTCGGGAGGCTGAGGCAGGAGAATCACTTGAACCTGGGAGGTGGGGGTTACAGTGAGCCAAGATCACGCCACTGCTGTCCAGCCTGGGCAACAGAGTGAGCCTCCATCTCAATAAATAAATAAATAAATAAATAAATAAATAAATAAATAAATAAATAAAAAGGAGTCGGGTCTGGTTATAGAAGGACCAGTAGACATAGAAGAATTCGGGACTGCATTATCATGACATTTTGGCTTTATTTCCAAAGACTCTGTGTCTTAGGAGATCACAAACTTTAGAGTATCCATTTTATTTCAAAACTGGTAATTGGCACACTTCTTAATGCCATGATTCAAATATCTCTCATTGCACAAAGACTCATTTTAAAAATATTCAGAAGTGGTGTCTTAACTTGGTGAATTTCTGTTTTTTTTTTAATTAGCTATATTATCTCTGAAGCAATTGCAACCTGAAAAAAATTCCCTTTATATCCGTCTGTCTTGGCAAAATAGCAGTGAACCACTACTTAACACACTGCATTCATTTTATACTTGAAAGTACTTCAAAGCATCTCTGGAAGTTTTCTGGGGCCAGGTCGGTTCATCAATCCTTACTACAGTGATTTCAGAGACTCTGGAGGCCCTAGTTTAAGTAATTAGTATTGCTAACTTTGCTAAAACCTGTCTAGCACTGCACTTAGCAGTGTCAATTCATGACAGATAGTTGAATACTGTAGTCACATCCTGCAGTTGTTAACATACAGAATTTAAAAGTTTATCAAAGTGGCAGCTGTCATCATTTAGATACATTTTATTAAGTATGTTTTTAAAAACCGAAAGTTGCTTAAATTCAAACATTTTATCATTAAATCTCCTTACACACTTATTTCCTATGATGAAAATGTCATTATTTAAAGAATTGATAACTCTTGATTTCAAGAAATCTATTGTGTATTATTGTGATTATAGTTAATGAGAATTTTTTTTTGCTTGAAAATTGCTTAGAGAGTAGATTTTAAGTGTTCTCATCACAAGAAAATAAGCATGTGAGGTAATGCACATATTAATTAGCTTGATTTAGCTGTTCCATAATGTGTATATAGTCATCCCTGGTTATCCTTGAAGGATTGGTTCCAGCACCCCAGCAGATACCAAATTTCAAGGATGCTCAAGGTCCTTGATATAAAATGGTATCGTATTGCACATCCTCCCTTATACTTTAAATTATATCTAGATTAACGTATACTAACAAATACAATGGCTGTACATAATTTCATTCACATGGATTCAACTTAGTACTTGGTGCATGGCGAATGCAAGTTTTGCTTTTTGGAACTTTGGAATTTTTTTCCCCAAATATTTTATATCCTAGATTGCTGAATCCATGAATGCAGAACCCACAAATATGGAGGGCTGACTGCATTTATCAAACATCAGGTTGTACACTACAAATTTTTACAAATTTTGTCAATTAAAGAAAAAGCCAGGCACAGTAGCTCACGCCTGTAATCCCAGCACTTTGGGAGGCCGAGGCGGGTGGATCACGAGGTCAGGAGTTCGAGACCAGCCCGGCCAACATAGTGAAGCCCCATCTCTACCAAAAGTACAAAAATTAGTTGGATGTGGTGGCATGCTCCTGTAGTCCCAGCTACTTGGGGAGGCTGAGGCAGGAGAATTGCTCGAACCTGGGAGGGGGAGGTTGCAATGAGCCGAGATCACGCCACTGCACTCCAGCCTGGCGACAGAGCGAGACTCCATCTCAAAAAAAAAAAAAAAGTACTCCAAAAATATTGATAACTCTGAAGAAGACCTATCCATTTGAATAGACTGTGAATACATTTATGCTATATTCTGCATAGTACTTTTTTCTATTTCATGTATGTTTGGAAATTTTATCCTCCTTTGAAATATTGTTCCCTGCTATTCAAGGTTCAGCTTGGCACAGTGGTTCTAAAAGACTTCTCATCTGACTTTTCTTATCGCATCTCACCTGACATTTGTCTCAGATGATCAGTAATATGGAAGGATTCTGGGAAAATTTCCCTAAATGCATTGATGACAATCATTTTCCCACATTTCAATGTGGGAAGTTTGGAAGTTTGACTTTGAAGTAATGCAGAAATACATTGTTAACGGGATGACATGAACAGTTGAAACAACGTTGATGAAGTGTAAGTGTGTTTGGATCAGATAAGCAAACATAGAGACAGGGTAGTGTGAGTGATTTATGGAACCTGGGCTTCTTTGTTTGCACTAATGTGTAGTAGTAATAGAACAGAAGGAAAGGTGTACCTGGAGAGCAACAGAATAAGTGTGCAGCTGCTGTGAACAAGCCCCAAACAAAGCCAGCAGTACCTGAATGCCATACATTCTCCTTCACGACAATTCTATTAATGCCTTCAGTGAAGTGGGGATAAACTTCACAGTTTATCCATGTGCAACTTAAGAATTTTAACTACTAAAAGAAATAACATGGAAGAAAATAGTATTTTAGAGTATTTTAGGTTTAAGGATGAATGGTTAAGTGCAATCATCATAATTCTTCCAAAATTATCAATATTAATTTTATACTTTTCCATTTGGAGTATCAATATTCATAGTCTTATTAAAACTACCTCTAGTAATAATTAATCAATAAACAGGTAATGGTCAAAGGGATATAAAGACCCCTACCCTGTTCTCAATGAGCTTTTAAATAGTTTGGAAGATCCATCTGAAACATGAAACAATAGAGCAAGAAAGTGCTTCTTGGATAGCTAGTGGAAAACCAGTAGAGAAAAAGTGCTAGATGGACTACAAGTCCCTGGAGAGGGTTCATGGACCAAGAACTTGAGCTGGCTTGGCAGTTGGTGTAGGCAAAGAAAAACTTGAAGGTTTGGTCACCTGAAGTCTTAGAAAGTGAAATGACTGGGAACTTTTAGTATTTATGTTAAAATACCTGTGAATTTTGCATTCTGTTCCACAGTATAGCTGAATCCATTCTAAAATAAAATGTATACATTACAGTGAATTTATTTAATTTTGTTTTCCATGTCTAACATACCAGGAAGTTATGGCCTGTTTCACCTGTGATGTTCTCTTACCCGGTACACCACCATATATCCTCAGGAGTATGACTAACCACTCCAGTTTGAGAAGCATAGCTGTGCAGGATGACAGTGCATTTAAAGGGAAGAACCTTTCCTTGGCTATTAGCATGTAATTGACCTGAGTAAATAAGAATTTCTTTAATCCTTAAAAGACTCTCATGTGTACCCAATTTTTTCTATGAGTTTGATGGGCTTTATAAGCAGCCCAGGCTTCCTTTTCATAACTGGGGCTCAGATAGTTCCATTTGCTGATAAGAGTACATTTTCAATAAGATGCTATATGATTGGGTGCAAAATCAACATCCTCTCAAGTTTTGCTTTTAAAGTACAAGCCTTTGTTTTGTATTTCCGTCTGAAGCTTTTTTGACCTTTGTCAAAAATATTTTTCAGTTATTCAGAGCACATTGGTGTGCTCTAACAAGAGACCACCCAAGCACATCCCTTTCAGTTGGCAAATTCCACTCCAGATGAGGAGCACAGAAGCTTCTCATCACTGGTGAGAATGATAGTCATTTGAATGTTTGAAAAAGGTTAAGACTCTTCTGTCAGCTCACAGAGGCTGGTCTCTGTGGCTTTGTGTTGTCATGTTTCAAGGTGTGACAGTGGCACAGCTGTGATCCGTGTTCATCACCAGTGTGGAAGCTTGGACCAGGAGTCCTTTGTCATGCCAGAGCTTCTCCCCGACGTTGTTCCCATCTGTGTCAGATACCAAATTGCAAACTGGCCAAGCAGCAATGAGAGTACACCGTGGAAAGGATAAGGAACATAAAAGGAATTTTAAGGCACTATTTGTATTTTACATGATTTTTTTTTTTTTTTTTTTTGAGAGAGAGTCTTGCTCTGTCGCCAGGATGGAGTGTGGTAGCACGATCTTGGCTCACTGCAACCTCCGACTCCCTGGCTCAAGTGATTGGCCTGCCTCAGCCTCCCGAGTAGCTGGGATTACAGGCATGTGCCACCATGCCCAACTAATTTTTGTATTTTTAGTAGAGACAGGGTTTCACCATGTTGGCCAGGATGGCCTCAATCTCCTGACCTTGTGAACCGCCCACCTTGGCCTCCCAAAGTGCTGAGATTACAGGCGTGAGCCCCTGCACCTGGCCTATGTGATTTTTATTTCTTTGATAAACATGAAAACTTATTCTCAAGTCCCTACATTCTTAAGTCATCCGAAGTTATAAAGTAGTACTAAGAATTTTTGCCAAAAATCCAAGTTAACAATTAGCACAACTTACAGTCGGCTTTCTGGCTACCGCATTGCTTCTCCTGTCCTCACCAAATACCTTTCTTCACTTCCTATTTCTGCCTTGGTCCTTCCCCACAAATCAGCCCCTCCAACTTCTTACCTGTGACTCAATCAGAGCAGCTTATTTTTTTGGCAGGAACGTTCATTCAGTTATTTGTTTAGTAAATAATTATGTGCTATGTACCTCTACTCTCCTCAGGATTGGGGATATAACAATGAAAAAGCCAAAAATCTGCCAAATTTTGAAGCTGAGTGCAGATTAAAGACATAAGACTGCATGATACAGTACCGGGCTTAGTTCTACGGATGTCTTAGATGGCTTCGCATATGTATTCTATCTGACATACTTTATATTTATGTCCATATTAATCTATTTCTGTCTCATATATATATAATATATACCTATTATATATATATATAAATAAATTTATTTTGTGTCCTCATTTTAGCTTACCTGAAATGAACTAAAGTTCCAATAGAAAAAGGCGTGAATTGGAACAAGGGGACTTAGGGACCCAAGGAGCAAGCTGTTTTACTCTACTGCTCTGTTTCCATGACATGGATCCAGATTGTAAAGCAGAGGGGATAAATTATAGAGAGAAGAACCTGTAGAGAATTGTTACAGGCAGACCGACCTGTCATAGGGAGTGGAGGAAGACAAAGTTGGTGAGTTGGAAGCCAACCTGGACTTCTAGGACATGTTACGAGCCACTGGGCTGGCACTCACTTCAGCAGATACTTTAGATCCGTATTCTCTTTGTGAAGGTGACTATTAAACTTGCTTTTAGGAAAATGAGGAGTTACTACTAGTTTAAAAAGGTGGGTGTGGGCATTTCATGCCATAGGCATTAGTGATGCTGAGTAAGTGTTTAGCGACATCCTTGGTGAAATGAGTTTGATATGGCTAACAGGAAGTATAGCTATTGAGAAGTGATAGGGCTAGAAAATTAGGTGTGAGCCAGATAAAAAAGGCTTTCTATTTAACATTTTGCCCTTTATTCTAAATGCTCCTGGGGTCTCTTAAATAAATACAAATTTCATGAATGGCATAATCAGATTTACCACTTGATAGATCACTCTGGTTGCATTGTGGGGTTGAATGGAAAGGTAGAAAGACCAAAGTCAGGGAGGTCAGTTGGGAAGCTGTTGAAGTGGCCCAAACAAGAAGAGATGCATTTCTAAACGAAGGCAATGGCAGGAGGAACAGATAATAAGGAAGATAGGTAAGAAATCTTAAGAATCTATGATTTATACGAATTAGTGGCCGATTGGATATAAAGGAAAAGGGGAGGTCATAGGATTATGTCAAGTTTCAGACATTGGTTACTAGGAAGATTTGAATAGCAAATAATTAAAGGATAAATTTGATAGGATGATATAATAGGTTCATTTGAGGACAGAATACATTTGTATTGCATGTAGGATATCCAGATGGAGATATCTAATAGGAAAATGAAGGTATATAGGTCTGGATCTCAGAAAAAAAGGTCTAGATTGGAGGTGTAGACTTGGTGAGAAATTGGTGATTAAACAATTTGGATGTGGTCACTAAGAGTGAATGCAATGGTGAGAAAAGAGCATCAGGAGTGGGGCTCAAAGAAACATTTCATTTCAGGTGTATTATGGGCTCAGAGTTTATGGGCTGATCTTAGAAGTTAACCATAATGTTGATGTTGTTTATGACTTGAGATTTCCTACAAGTTGTTGGCAGAAAGAATTGAAAACAAACCTGAAAACTATATGTGGCAGTAAATTGGCACCTAATTTTAAACTAATTGTAGATACTCTGTGTGTCCACGAGGGTCAATCAAGAAAGCACATCTTATGTCAGATAGTTGTATGGAGGGGATTTAATACTGGGGATTAGTTAAGATGGAGACCGTCAGTAGCCAGAAGCTACCACCACCCTTAGTGCTGGAGCAACCAACGGGGGAGGTGGCCTTACCAGAACCCAGGAGCCAAAGCTGCCCAGTGGGCACTGGGCACTGGACCAGAGGTGGTAGCTACCCTCACAGGGAGGCTGTGTTGCATGGGTGGATCTTGAAGGAAGCCACTATTGTTGAAGATGCTTCCTGAAGCGGACAGAGAAGCCTTCTCGCTCATCCCATTTACTGTATCCTGCCAGTTTCTCTCATTAGAGAATTCTGATATGAAGCTAGTTAGCACTGCAACCTAGGGAAATGTTATTTGCAGGATTTAACTTCCTGTGATACAGAACAGTGCACGGTGAAGGTCAGTATCATCTGAAAGCAAACATAATTTACAGGCATATCTCTAAATATATATTTTTAAAAGTTGTGATTATAAAAGTAAAGAATCAATAAAGCCTGACAGGTGATTTATTATTAATTTTTGAGGCGGTTTCATTCTGTCACCCAGGTGGAGTGAAGTGGTCTGATCACAGCTCACTGCAGCCTCCACCTCCCAGGCTCAAGCAATCCTCCCATCTCAGCCTGCCAAGTAGCTGGGACTGCAGGCACATACCACCAAGCCTGGCTAGTTTTAAAATGTTTTTATAGAGACAGGGTCTCCCTGTATTGCCCAGGCTGGCCTTGAACTGTTGGGCTCAAGTGATCCTCCTGCCTCAGCCTCTCAAGGGGTTAGGATTACAGATATAAGCCACCATGCCTGGACTGAATTGTTACTATTAATCAGATGCGTTTGCTCCCACTTACCTTATCAAGCTGAAAAAGTATCACAAGTAGATGAACTGTCTTATGAAATTACCTCACAACTCAAGGACTTTTATACTATGACATTTTTATAAGACTATGGCTTTTTTCTGTGTTAGTAGGCCCTAAGAACCCAAAAATGCAAGAAATTGGTATGTGGTTGCCTAGATGGCTGTTAGAGCTAGACGCACAAAGTACATTAAATGTATACATTGGATCAGTGGGCTTGTTGAGTCCTTTCCTCAGATTCTGACCACCTCGGTGGGGATGTGCACTTCGTCAAAATGAACGAACAACAACAAAAAAATCCTTCAGACAATTAGGCTTCCCTTGCTTGGGCTTAAAATAAGTGAGTGTGTAGCTCTGTATTAAAAGGTGTGCTCTTGATAGAGTCTTTTTTGAGGTTCTCAATCAAAGGGCTCTGCTTTTCAGTGAGACCTTTAAACAGCATCGGTCTTTCCCTCAAAAGAGAAGGGCTAAAAAGAGTGCTGGACTCAATTGAATTTAACAGAAAATTCATTGGTGACCAATGAAGCAGAAAGGATGTGCTCAAATCACTGGGCTGAACGCTCTGTTGTAGAGATCAGACGAGCCCATTTAGTGTCTGCTGGTTCATACCAGCTTCAGAAACTTGCCCAACAGCTTTAGCTCCCAGATATTTAAATGGCAATGTTTACTAGCTTTAGTGGGAAACCAACAAATGAAAAATCTGTAGGTGGATTCATTGTGTCAAGCCAGTCTCTCTCTCGAATTTTAGTTCCCTGGGTAGCAAGTTGGGTGCCAATGCTTTGACGTAATATTGCCATGTTGAGTTATGTTTAACTAATTTGATTCAGTCTAATACTAGGTTTGGGATAATCTTAAAATATCCTTTCTGTAAATACACTACCTTTCAAAGCAGATTATTCAGTAGTTAGTGTGAAATAACTTGCATGGTTTAAAAACAAACAGAAAAAAAACCTTTGTATGTTGTTTCAGGTTGGGTTCCCCAGAAAAATACTGTAAAAGGGAGACTGTGTGCAAGCAAGTTGTTGAAGATGCTCTTGGGAGCCTCTGGAAGAGAGGAGGCTAGCAGGACTGGACATGGGCTGATGGTGGCCTGCAAGGCTCTTCTGCAAGGCCAGCACCTCAGCAGTGTCCCTAATTGAGGCAGCGGGTCAAGCCACCCTAGCATGCTAGCACCCTGCCCCATGTCCTCACATTCAGATGCTGGGTATTGGCTACAGCCGGGGAGGATAATACCCTGGGGGAGGCAGTGCCTTTCAGCTGAGGGAACTTCCCCTTTCCAGAAGTAGCTCAATTGTGAGTTCTCTGCACCAACTTTCCTTATAGCTGGGGGAATGACTGTCTGGTTCCTGAAGGGGAACTTTTGTGGCACACGCCAGAACCTCCTACATCTGATTACCATTGTCTCAAATATCCACTTCTGTCACATCCACCACTGTAATTCTAGTGTGAGTTACCAACATTTTTTGGCTATACTGATGTAGTTGCCACATAACAGTTTTCTTTCATGCAGTCATTTCTTTGTTGTTTTCCCCGTTGTCTCCTACGATCTTTGAAAAATGCAGATTTGATTCTCTCTTCTATAGAACCCTTTGATGGCTCCCAGTGCACTGAGAATAAATCCCCCATCTCTAACAAGGCTTACAGTTTCCTACCTGGCTGCCTCTGTGACCTCATATCATGCCATTTATATTTTTTGCTTTTTCTACTGTAACCATCATGCCCCTCTCACCTGCAGGCCTTTGCACACACATGTTGTACCCTCTGCTTAGAATGTGCCACTCTTTCTGCTGCTGCTCCTCATCCCATCATACTCATGCCCATCAGCTCTGACGAAGGGTTCTGCCGTGAATCTTTTCTTCATTCTCCAGAGGAGGTCAAAATCATGCCACACATACTCCATATGTCTACTGGGCTGCATCCTGCACTTTTTCTCAATAACTCGTGTGTGTGTGTGTGTGTGTGTGTGTGTGTGTGTGTGTCTGTGTGTGTCAGAGAGAGAGAAAGAGAGAGAAACAGAGACAGACAGGCAGGGATTATTTGTATAATGTCTGTTTTACCGTTAGACTGTAAGCTCCAAAAGAGGGAATCTGGCTTCTTTGTTCAGCCTTATACTGTGCCCCTAGAATACTACCTGGTGTATAGTAATGACAAATCAATGTTTGTGGAATAAATAAGAATGAATAATCAACCTGTGTTAGTCCATTTTCATACTACTATGAAGAAATACCTGAGACTGGGTAATTTATAAAGAAAAAGAGGTTTAATGGACTCACAGTTCCACATGGCTGGGGAGGCCTCACAATCATGGTGGAAGGCGGAGGAGCAAAGGCACATCTTACATGGTGGTAGGCAAGAGAGCGTGTACAGGGGAACTGCCCTTTATAAAACCATCAGATCCCATGAGATTTATTCACTATCAGGAGAACAGCACAGGAAAAAACTGCCCTCACGATTCAATTACATCCCACCAGGTCCCTCACACAACACATGGGGATTATGGGAGCTACAATTCAATGTAAGGCTAGGGTGGGGACACAGCCAAACCATATCCCAACCTGAATACAAAATCTAGAAATGACTCAGGCCAACCAAAAAAATACAACATGATGTACAAACACCATTACAAGTATTAAATATCAACTTTATTTCCTAATTACAGGTCCAAAAAGTATAATATATTCATTTCACTTTTCTACATTTCACTTTATTTTTTGCCCCATTCTCTTTAGAGAATAACATGGAATGAGTTTTACGTGAAGAACAGAGCACATGCTTATCTAGTCTTGTCTCATTTTACAGGTATCTCAACCTTTTAGCATTTTTAACACGTTGTAGTGTGTATGTCCACTAATGATTTCAAATAACTTGTATTATAAAATGTAGGAAATAATTAAAATATCTAAGCAAATGACCAGTACAGTAATATTTATGATAGCTATAAAATAAATTTTTTATAAATGCAGGCCTTATTAATAAAAATTATTGGAAATTAGTCAATGATACTGGAGTTTACGGGATTTATATTCAACTAGATAAATAAATTTTTCCGTTACTTATATTTGTATTTCAAAAACCAGAGAAAGGGCAGATCTTTTCCATTTCTTGAATGATTTAAAATATTTTACTTTTAAAATTTTATATTTAAAAGTGACTTGGAGTACATCTCAGTCTAGATGAAAAACTCATCTTTTAATGCAAAAAAAAATTTTGTGTGTCACATTGTGATTCCATGATTCTAGAAAGTTCTTGTGTCATTTCTTAATACCAAATCATTCCACATACAGTTTTCGTATTGTGTGACCTACTTATAGTTCATCTGTTAAAAATAATATTGAAAACGTTTCAGTGCCTTAAAGGTCTACGTATTAGCAAAAATTTCCTTTCCGGCATTAGCGACAGTGTCACTCTTAAAACTGATTATTTTATGGCCATGTCATTTTTAAGAACTCATGTAATACATGTCTACCGAACTTAAAAAAGGCAAAAAAAATTCAAATTCAGGCCGAGTGTGGTGACTCATGCTTGTAATCCCAGCACTTTGGGAGGCCGAGGTGGGCAGATCACCTTAAGTCAGGAGTTCAAGACCAGCCTGGCCAACATGGTGAAATCGCGTCTCTACTAAAAATACAAAGTTAGCTGGGCATGTTGGCACACACCTGTAGTCCCAGCTACCTGCGAAGCTGAGGTGGGAGGATCGCTTGAACTTGGGAGGCGGAGGTTGCAGTGAACCAAGATCACGCCACTGCATTCCAGCCTGGGCAACACAGTGAAACTCTCTCTGTCTTAAAAAAAAAAAATCAGACTCAGAGGTGTAATGCCAATAAACTAGATTTGATGTTAATGATACATCTGGAGATTGTGAAGTAGAAATAGTGTCTGATTTATAGAAAGTAAGATGAATATTGTTCATTTGCTCAGATGTCGAAAGCCATGTGTACAAAAAAAACCTGCTAATATTCTCTCAGGAGACACTACTCTCTGATTTTTCCAAGAATACATAGTGGGTAATTATTGCTCTGGTTAAGCTTTGGTAATTTGATGGTCTCCTTGCCACCTAAATCATTGACTGTGACAGAGAATTTTGAGATCTGATACTCTTAATTTCCTTTCAGTAAGCATCCACGTGCATCTTAAACTTATATTGCACAGATTTAGTTCCACAAAAGAATAATGTGGTTTGGCAAATGCAGGTCCTTTTACAAAGCTTTTTTGCTCAGAAAATGCCCGAAGACTTGCATTTGACTATGAAATAACTGGGCCCCACCTGCATCCCCTGCTCAATTAGGTTTTTATTTAATAAAGAGGATTGTATTTACTGTTCTATGGCGACAGCTATGCCTACAGGTTGTCCTCTCATCTTCTCCCTCTCAGGTATTTTAGTTTTATATTTCATATGCCTTTAACAGGGAGAGGGCATTTTCTTTCTTCTTCTTTTATTTTTTTAGCACACTATATTTAGGTAGTAAAGCAAGATGGTTTATGTAATGAGTACTTTATGAAAGTAAGGGGTTTCACTGTATGAGAATTTCTTAAATGTTTGAATACTGTATTCAGTTGCACCTCAATGATATGCCTGAGTCTTCATGTAAAAATGTCCTATTTGATTTTCTTGCCTCTCAGTTCTTTGGTGCAAGAATCGTGTCTTACTGATCTTTTCCCCTAATCTCAAAACATTCTTGGTACAGTGTTGAATGATTCTCTGATGTGTTATGCTGAACTTTGACATAAAAACCATATCCCTGGCTGGGTGCGGTGGCTCATGCCTGTAATCCCAGCACTTTGGGAGGCCAAGGCAGGCGGATCACGAGGTCAGGAGATCAAGACCATCCTGGCTAACACGGTGAAACACCGTCTCTACTAAAAATACAAAAAATTACTGGGCGTGGTGGCGGGCGCCTGTGGTCCCAGCTACTCGGGAGGCTGAGGCAGGAGAATGGCATGAACCTGGGAGACGGAGGTTGCAGTGAGCCAAGATCGGACCACTGCACTCCAGCCTGGGTGACAGAGCGAGACTGTCTCAAAAAAACAAAAACCAAAACCAAAAACCGTATCCCCATATTTTATTTTCAAGTCTAAATTTAGGAAATAGTGTCAATTGCATGTTACCAACAAGAAAAATTTAATATTATGGATATGTATCTATAAAAGATAGCATTTCTAGCCTGGACCCAGGAACTATTGAAAATATACTTTATAAAATATTCCATTTCCTAAGCCTTGAAATTATATGGAAAATTTGACTAATGACAGCAGACAGTTGTAAATAGAATTTATAAGAGAATGTGCCTAGTCTGAAAACTTTTTTTTATGTGAGCTTAACAACAGTGAGAAATTAATGAGGTTGATATTTAAGATCATAATTTAACTTTTCTATAGATTTCTAAGTGTCACTTGCTTGGTTTTCAAAATGCCAGCATTGTCTTCCTTAAGAAAGGATAAGCCTCTCACACTATAATGTAAATTTGGGTAAATATTTTAATTCCTCCAAGGATATTTGCATTTTAAACGGGACAGCATGGTACTTAAGGTCCTGGAACCAAATTGTCTGGGTTCAAATTTCATTGTCTCACATGCTTAATAAGTGACCTCCAACAAGTAACTTAATCTCATTTACCTTCAGTTTCCTCTGCTATACAATGAGGGTAATAATACTTGTTGGGAGGATTAAATAAGTTGATATATGTGCTGCACTTAGTACCTAGCATATACTAAATGCTCAATAAAGGCTATTGTTAAAATGTGATTGTTACAATAAAATGAAAATGAAAGGCAATCCTCTCTCACAGAGATTTTTTGAATTGTGTAATGGATGGATAATGATTTGAGAAGGAAGCAAGAACTGTTTTTTTGGGCCCCTCTGAAATAGCTACAAGGTAGTTGTATGTGCTGCATGTTGTAAACATTCACGTTTGTTGAGAGAGGTCAAAGAACCTAGAGGTGAAAGAGAAATTAGTCTTTCCTGATGCTAAAGAGTTCATTGTGGTTTGTAGCATTAGAATGGGTGAATTGAAGACAAAAAAACTAAGATTTAATCATTCTTTTATTGTATCAAAATAGTTTTGATTTTTTTTTTAGGATGAAAGAACTATTTTCATATTTCAGACAATTGGGAAAATAAGGAATAATGTAAAAACAAAATTACATTATATCAGAGAAAATTCATTATTATTTTATATATTTTCATCCAGATCTCTATTTTTTTTTTTTTTACGTAATTGGGATTGTAACTGTAAATATGGTGTAAAATATTGCACTTATCATTTAATTGATTTTGATCAGTTTTCCATAAGATTAATTAGTTAATGAGACTTTTAATGCTTTGTTGTCATGTGGATATATTCCAGTGTACGTGATGTACTGATTTGGCCATTCTTCTATGGGTGAACACTTAGGCAATTTCTAATGTTTTGCTGTAAATTATATCTGTATGCATAAAACTTTGTTTACTTCTTTGCTTATTTTGTAAAGGCAGATCCTTAGAACTGGAACTAAATCAAAGGGCATGAGCATTGCCCCTTAGGCTTTTGGTAACTTTCCATTGGCACTATAAAATAGTGCTAGGCTCACTGTCCCTTTGCCAGGATTGAGCATTTTAACATTTGGCAAAACGACAGGCAATAAAAGGCATCCCATTATTTTAATTCTAAACTTCTTTGATTTTTAGCGAAGCTAAATTTTTTGTGTATTTTCATTTGTATTTCCTAGTCTGTGAATTTTCTGTTCACATCCTTTGTTTATTTTTTGGGGGGGATATAGAATATGATTTTAAGTCTTATTAATATATTACAGTTTTCCTCATTGATTATACATATATTCTCAGTCTTTAATCTGCCTTTTAATTTTAAGTTTATGCAATGTAAATGTTTAGATTTACACTAAAATCTATATTATTTCTTTAACTTATTCTGTTGTTTTTGTATTCAGAAAATATAACTAATCACATATACCTTTTTCTAATTTTCTAAATTTAATGATTTTATTTTTTGTTTTACAATTACTCTTTTATTTTCTCGTTATTTAATTTGGTATATAGTATGAGTATTTCCCAAGTAACTATATTCCCCAATTCATTCATTAAATAACCCATCTATTATATATATACATATGCTAGAATTTGTTTCAGGGTTATATTAAATTGATTCCACTGTTTTTTATTAAATTGATCTGATTGTTGATTCTTGTACCAGTAACATCATTAATTCAGTCGATATAGCTTCTTAATAAATCTTATTCAGGATGTGTCCTCCCGCCCCACCCTGCCTTTTTTTTTTTTTTTTTTTTTTAACTTGGTGAGCTTTAGACACATTATGAAATATCCAAAAATCTCCATTGGGATTATTATTGGAATAGCATTAACAACAACCAAAATTTAACAATATTGAAACCTGGCGACTTTGTCTTTTTACTGATATTAGTGGTATAATGTATTTTTAGGGATTCACATGTTTTGCTAGCCTGTTGCATTAAGACAGAAAGCCGTTATCATGTTAAGGAATTATATACTTCTATTTTTTACTTCCTAAGAGTTTTTGTTGTTAAGTATTGAGTGGATTTTGGAGTATTTTAAAATGTCATTTTATCATCTAGTAAAATGATCATACTGATGTGAATTTTTAAAAATAATAAATACACTAGTCATAAGTTCTCCTTAAGATTAGTGGATAGGCCGGGCGCAGTGGCTCACGCTTGTAATCCCAGCACTTTCGGAGGCCGAGGTGGGCGGATCACGAGGTCAGGAGATCGAGACCACGGTGAAACCCCGTCTCTACTAAAAAAAAATACAAAAACTTAGCCGGGCGTGGTGGCGGGCGCCTGTAGTCCCAGCTACTCGGGAGGCTGAGGCAGGAGAATGGTGTGAACCCCGAGGGGCGGAGCCTGCAGTGAGCCGAGATTGCGCCACTGCACTCCAGCCTGGGCGACAGAGCGAGACTCTGTCTCAAAAAAAAAAAAAAAAAGATTAGTGGATAAATCTCTTAAGATCCCGTTAAGTTTATCTGCATTTTGTTTAGGCTTTTGCCATCTGTATTCATACATGAGCTTGTTCTACATAGTAATCTTGCCGCCTCTTTGACCAAAACTTACTGTTTTAATCTATTTTACATATTGAGCTTCCAAACATTTTTATTCTAAGAAAATATTATAGTTATAAATTTACTTAAACTTCAAAATCGTCATCTATACTTTTTTTGCTGGTAAGTTTGTCCAGTTTAGTATCAGTATTAAACTAGCATAATAATATGAATATGGTAGCTTCCTTTGTTTTTTGATGTTTCATTATCTTCACGTTTAGAAACTTTACTGGGGGAAATTTTGACTGTAAAGTGTAATATCATAACTCTTTTTTAATAGTTTTCCATGTATTTGTTTTTTCTAATATTGTTGCATTTTGATGTTTTTATTTCCAAAAAACTTCAAGTAAATTGAACTACTGTTTCTTGGTAAAGCAATCATAGATAATTTTTCTTGATTATTTACTGCAGGATGAACAGATTCCTGCTGCTATCTTGGCTCTGTCAACACTTCTATATTATCACAGTTTACAATGTTTATTTTCTGTATGGTTACTATACTTAAATCTTCCATGATTTGTCTATAGGTGGGCTCTAAAAGTTGAAACCAATATGTAATTGTGATATTTCTGCTCTCTGGGTTCCAATGTTAGTGTAGATTTCAAATGATCACTACGTTCATATACTCTACTACTTGACTCTGCAATATCCTCTCAGTTACTGTTAGTAACTAGCAATAAAGTTATCATTCTAACCATTTCCTCTTCCCTGGAGACTTTCTGCCTTCGTATTCAAACCTATATTGTCTTCATAAATAAGCCTGCTTTTTATTTTTTATTTATAGTTTTATTTTTTAATTTTTATTTTTAGCCTGTTACGTTAGGTCTCTTAATTCCTAGACTCCATATCTTTTTATGTCTTGCTTATTTTCAATTACTCTCTCAATTGTATTGGGGACCATGTCAAGTAACTTTCTCAGTTACAGGCCATTTAAACCTTCTCAGATATTGCCTATTTGGAAGTATTGTTCTTTTCCCTCACAGCTGATTTATAGCAAGACTAAGCTTAACATTCAAAATGCAAAATAATTTTCCTTCAGAGTTTTAAAGTCATGTTCTGCTGACTTCTAGCACACAGTGTTGCTGAAATTAGATCCTAGGCTAATTCATGTTCCTTTGAGGTAATGTGGTGTTTTTCCTCCTCTTTATAAGTGCTATGGATCTTTTCTTTATCTGCAGTGTTCTGAAATTTAACCTTGACATTGTAGATATGCATCTTTTTTCATTCATAAGATTTATCTTTTTCTTGTGTTCTAAGAAGTACTATGGTATTTCTTCAGCAATAGCCTTCCTTTTATGTTTTCTTGTTTTTTGAGATGAACTGACAGGTTCTTAGACTTTTCTGTTGTGATAATATTATATGCAATCTTGATCTTTTCTCTCAAATATTCTGGGTGTTTCTTTTATATTCTATAAAACATTCACACCTTTTACTTTACACACTTAATTTCAGCTTTTTTCTGTGATTGTATCTTAAATTTCTTTCCTTTTTTTGAGACAGTCTTGCTCTGTTGCCAGGCTGGATGGAGTGCAGTGGCGTGATCTCGACTCAGTGCAACCTCTGCCTCCTGGGCTCAAGGGATTCTCGTGCCTCAGCCTCCCAAGTAGCTGGGATTACAGGCACGTGCCACCACACCCAACTAATTTTTGTATTTTTAGTAGAGGTGGGATTTCATGATGTTGGCCAGGATGGTCTCAATCTCCTGACCTCGTGATCCACCCACCTCGGCCTCCCAAAGTGCTGGGATTACAGGTGTGAGCCACTGCGCCCAGCCTGTATTTTAAATTTCTAGGGTTCTTTTGGTTCTCCAATTATTCCTTTTTCATGAGTGTCATATATTCTCTAGTGTAAGAATGATTAAGTCCTAAATCAAATATTTTAAATATCTCTTCCTTTCTACTAATAAATTCCAGAGTGCTTTCATTGTTTATTTTTTTGTATTGTAGGTTTTTCTCAGAAATTACGTACTCTATGGCTGCCCATCCTATTCAAGAATGAGGCAATAGAAAAGCCTTTGGAAAAGTTAGTTACAAATGTGGGGCTTGACATTGAGCTAAAAATAGCAAGTGAGTTGACTGCATTACCTTGGAAGACTGCTAAAGTCAAATGAGGAAGACTTCACTCTGAGATGCTAATTTCCATACCAGCTGGCCTACTTTTTTTAACAGCTTGGACAATTTCTTTGGCAAATTTTTTTTTACATGAGGATAAATACGGGACTTGGGAAGTTGACTGTTTCTTACCCAGCACTTCCATGAGTACCCCTGTTTTCTGTCCCACTGCTTACTTTCCCCTTTTTGGTACCTAGTATCTCCTGTGCTGGAGCTCCAGGGGGACTGGCTCCCCTTTTAGCCGCAGCCTTGTATGTTTATATATTAGTGTGTGGCTGCTTCATCAGTCACTGTCCCTCCGTCTGCTTTCCATCTTCCAGAAACTTGGTGAAATCTCTTGTCCATTGATGGTCTCCCTCTTTGATTCTTTAGTGTTAGGTTTGCAACATTTAGAAAATGCTTTTACTCATTTCAGTGGAATTTCAGAGGAGATAACTCCAATCAAATGATGTGTTTAGGTCTCTAGCATGCTGTGCAGACATATTCACTCATATTCTCGTTCATTCATTCAAAACATATGCTTGTCATGTCTACCATGTGCCAAGCTGTTTCCAATGATAGAAGTTTGAACTGAACTTGCAAAAATGCTTGCCCTCATGAAACTTTCGTTTGAGTGGGGCCTGGTAGATAGAGAATTTGGAAGTAGGCTCTCTAGTGAAGCTAATACAAGATGTCATGACCACACTATTATTGAGGGTTGTCAAGGACACTCAGGCAGGATTTGACCCAAAAGAGATGAAGGTCCTGACTGTACTCCAGTATGGCTGCAGCGTAATCAGATTTTCCTCTCTCTCTGTCACAGTCTCAGAAAGCAGCCTTCATCCTGTCCGTGGGCCCAGATCACTCCTTTGTACAAACGTGCTTTTCCCCTTTTTTTCCTTTCATCTTGAACATTTCTTTCAGGTATACCTGTTATACAAAAATTAGACTGAATTTGTTTCTTAAAAGCCAACCTAAGTTGTTCTTTTCCCTCAAAAGAGAATTTAACTTTACATGTATTGTCGTAATTGATGTGTTAATCTTACTTGGCAGAAATTTTTTTATGCCTACGTTTTTCATTTTTAATCCCTTTTTCTCTTCTTTTTTGTTCAAGGTTTGTTTTTCTTATTTTGTGTTTTCTTCTATGGTTTGGGAATTATGTATTCTATTCGTAATTCTATTGGTGAGTATTTTAGGTTTTTAACTTCATGTATTTGTTTGTTTGTTTGTTTTGAGACAGAGTCTAACTCTGCTGCCCATGCTGGAGGGCAATGGCATGATCTCAGCTCACTGCCACCTCCGCCTCCTGGGTTCAATCAATTCTCATGTCTCAGCCTCCTGAGCAGCTGGGATTACAGGCATGTTCTACCACACCTGGCTAATTTTTGTATTTTTAGTAGAGACTAGGTTTCACCATGTTGGCCAGGCTGATCTCAAACTCCCGACCTCAGATGATCCACCTGCCTTGGCCTCCCAAAGTGCTGGGATTACAGGCGAGAGCCACCATGCCTGGCCTTACTGTACATTTTAAATACCATTTTCCCTTATATTAAAAATTAACAACACATCATCAACCATTTTATTATTGTAAATGAATAATTTTTCATGCCTTGTATTCCCATGACCTACTTTTAAACCTTTGTCAATGTAGAACCAATATAGAACCATAATCATTTTTAATTCTTAATTGGAAACATGCTTGATATGGTTAGGCTTTGTGTCCCCACCCAAATCTCATCTTGAATTGTAATCTCCAGATGTTGAGGGAGAGACCTGGTGGGAGGTGAATGGACTTTGGGGGCCTTTTCCCCCATGTTGTTCTCATGATAGTGAGTTTTCACCAGGTCTAATGATTTTATAAGGCAGTTTTCCCTTCTCTTACACACTCTTCTTTCTCGCCTGCTGCCATGTAAGACGTACCTTCCCCTTCTGTCATGATTGTAAGTTTCCTGAGGCCTCCCAACCCATGTAGAACTGTGAGTCGATTAAACCTCCTTTCTTTATAAATTACCCAGTCTCGGGTAGTTCTTTACAGCAGTGTGAAAACAGACTAATATATAATGCTAAACTACTGGATTGTAATAATAAGATGGGAAACCTGTTTTGTTGTAGTGAACTGAAGTAACATTGTTTACAATATAAACCTTGGTAGCATTTTAGTATATGACCTATAAGCACATGGGAGTATCCAGTTTTATCTATTTCTTTTAAAGAGATGAGAGAAACCTTAAGTGTTAATACATACTTTAGTTCTTAATTCTTGGGAAATAAAATGTAATACCAATAGAAATATTTTGTGTGATTTTTAAGCATGTTTCTGTAGTACTACAGAGCCAAATATTATTAGGGTTTGAAAAAGTACTCTAAAAATAATGTTAACTTGAAATTCTGGTTTAAGGTTTTAGACCAAATGAAGGGAGCTTTAAAGACAAACAGTTATATTAAAACAACAGATAAAGCATAAATAGATTTTAGGCAAAAGTAATGATAATAATAATAAAGGTAGTTTGCATCTCCCACACCTCCAAAAGTTGTTTTATCCATTTCCATTGTTACTTTAAAATTAATTTGAGTTGAGCTTTTGCTGTATCCTGACAAGGGTGAAAGGGTTAAATAATTTTCCTCACTAACCACTTTTTGTGGATATCTGAGTAGCAGCTCCACTACAGGGAGATGTGTGGAGGTAGAGAAATATCAAACCAAGCTTTTGCTCTCTGTGGATAATAAAAATTACCCACTTTCTCACAGATGTCAAATCTGGCAGATTTCCATAGAAAATTTGGATTGAATGTCAACTACCCAAATTATTTTAGTGTCTGCTGAAGTGTGTGCTTGGCAGGGGTTTCAGTAGGAAAATAGGAAGTGGGTTTGAAAACATTAATAATATCTGAATACAACTTCTTAAGCTGATTGTTCCATAGATGAACCAAAGCATATATTGTCCCTGCAAACTAGAGCCCTCCAAGAAGTCCAGGTGGACATATTGTTAAGGTTTCAAATATAGACGGTGAGAGGAGGGAATATTCAGGAAATGGGATTTGCTAGCATGCAGAGATCTTTGCCTTCTTGAATAGTTTAGATTGGCCAACTAACAAATAATATAGTCTAAATGGCACCAATACCATGTGGGCAATGAATCTGACCTAGGTTTTATTATAAATCACATTTGTAGAAAGATAGATGTGGTTAAAACTGTACCGAGGTTTGGTTAGAAGATCCGAGTTCTAGTTCTGACACTCACATTCAAATGTCTCTATTGTGGCTGGATGCGGTGGTTCATGCCTCTAATCTCAGCACTTTGGGAGGCTGTGGCAGGTGGGTCACTTGAGGTCAGGAGTTCAAGACTAGGCTGACCAACATGGTGAAACCCAGCTCTACTAAAAAAAAATACGAAATTATGGGAGGCCGAGGTGGGCGGATCACGAGGTCAGGAGATGGAGACCATCCTGGTTAATATGGTGAAACCCCATCTCTACTAAAAACACACACACATAAAAAAATTAGCCGGGCGTGGTGGCAGGCTCCTGTAGTCCCAGCTACTTCGGAGGCTGAGGCAGGAGAGTGGCGTGAACCCAGGAGGCAGAGTTTGCAGTGAGCAGAGATGGCGCCACTGCACTCCAGCCTGGGGGACAGAGCGAGACTCTGTCTCAAAAATAAATAAATAAAAAAATAAAAATTAGCTGAGCATGGTGGCACATGCCTGTAATCCCAGCTACTTGGGAGGCTGAGGTAGGACAATTGCTTGAACCTGGGAGGTAGAGGTTGCAGTTAGCCGAGATCATGCCGTTGCACTCCAGGCTGGGCAACAAGAGCGAAACTCCATCTCAAAAAAAAAAAAAAAAAAAAAAAAAAAAAAAAGAAGTCTCCAGTGCTCTAGCCCTTCATTTCTGCTTCTTTGCACCTGCGTCATCTGTATGGACACTTTTAGTGTATCTTTGATCTTTGTTAATAAGGAAAAACTGGGATAACTCAATACAAGATAAATCTTAAGTTAGTTTCCCATGAGAAGAAATGAAGCTCCTTTGTTTGAGGAAAATTAAAACTGCAGTATCTCAGTAACAGAAAATGAGTTCTGAGCAGTTATAATATTAAGGGATTAGCTTAATCATCATGTAATTTTCAAATTTCTATAAATGTCCTATTGTTATTCATCAAAAGTAATCATTCTTTTTTTCCCAAATGCTATGCCATTGTGAAATTTATTCATTCATGCAACAGATATTTATTGAGCACCTACTGTGTCTGAGACGCTGTGCCAAATGCTAGGTAGTAGCAAAAAAGACAAAACCTCCCACTTTTCTGAAGTGTAAACTCTAAGAGGGGGAAGACAGATGATGGAAAAACCAATGCAAGTAAAAAAGGCAGAGAGTGATAGATGGAGAAAAGGAAGACAGGTTGCACGTGTGTGTGTGTGTGTGTGTGTGTGTGTGTGAATAGGTGGGTGGGTAGACCTGTACAAACACAAAATTTTAAATAGAGTAGCCAGGAAAGGCTTTGCTGAGAAAGTAAGTGAAATTTAGCATACCACCTGAAAAAGGTGAGGGCAGGAGTCATACCCATATCTGAGACGAACATTCAAGGTAGAGGCCATACCAGATGCAAAACCGTGAGTGGGAACATGCTGGATATTGTAAGGAAAAGCAACGCACTGCTTCATAACCTCATTCAAAAAATATTTACTCGCCAACTATATGCCAGACACTCATTCTTTTGACAAGCTTACAATCTAGTAGGGATAGATAAAAATATACACAAGTGCGATCAAATGAACATATATAAGAGTCATAAGGGTTTGTTAAGGGTACAGTGAGCTCTCAATTAGGTTGTAGTCAGTTCTATATGAGGAGTGAGGAAGGATTTCCTATCAGATTCCTTCCTCCTCCAAATTGCATCCTAGATTGTTTGTCTTAATCTTTTTGATCTTTGCAAATGCTCAGATTAAGGAGAAATATTGTATGGCTTTAGATATATAAGGAATGGCAGGAATATGATGGAGGATTTTTCTTTGGTTTTTTTGGGAGAGAGTAAGAAAAGGGAAGCAAATGTTTTACTAGGTACCCACCCACTCTGTGCCAGATGCTGTACAGAAGTTATTTTGTTCTCACCAGCTTGCCATATGAGTTTTAAGGTCCTTGTTTTAGAGATGATGAAACTTGGGCCCTGAGAGATAAGGAGGTTGTCCTCCACAGTTATGGAATGAGTAAATACTTGAACCAGAATTGACTTAAAGTTTTTCTAACAAGTCTTAGTAATAATAAATAGCAAATGCCAAGTACTGAACATCTTATCTAACACACACACACACACACACACACACACACACACACACACACGTGCGCGCGTATGCGCAACCTCTAGTATGGATAGTGTTATTACCCTTACCTAAAGTGCTCTCTTATTTAATCCTTATTACAAGGCTGTGCAAGAATCTTTATTGCCCCCAGTTGGGAAATGGTTATCCGTCTCATTCTGGAACTCTCATTCTTGCTAATTATGGGATTCATTTCAATTCTAACAACCCACACAGTTGAGAATGTCCTTTTTTATATCATATCTAAAACATGTCTTTTTCACTATCATGTAAATGCATGTTCCCCTTCTTCCTCTGTAGACACAGAATAAAGTTATTCTTTACTGTTCTTTATGTATTAGTATATGCTTTTGGGTGGCTTGGTTCTTCATTGAGGGGAAGCTCTGAGATCTTATTGGCAGTTGTCCCGTCCTTTTCTAAATCAAGGCTCATTGTGTATCCTGCCATCTTGGTCTTCCTGCTGCTTCTCTCAACGGTTCTTCCCTCTCTATTTTCTTTATGCAACTATCTGAGATGTCTCTGAAATATCATATCTGAGATATGATAAACATTGATTTGTTTAAAAATGTGTTAGGCACTAAAATCTGTCATAAATAAACTATAAAAGATTGCACTCATAATTTTTCTCTATGGATATATATCTTTTAAATTTTTCATGGTATCAACCCAACTGAAAGCCTACTTTTTCATCCTTACAGTAAACAATTTTTGTGTGTATAACTTTCTATTATGTTCAATTAATACTCTTTATTTTTTAGCGTTTTATTTTTTAACTTATTTTTACAAATAATTTTTTAACCTGAAAAGTGCTGAGATTAAGTTATTTTTCTAAGGTGACACAATTATATGACTGTGCTAGACCTGGGATTATCATGCCTTTTATTCAGGAAAGCAATATATCCAAATTAAACTATTGAGTTCACTCTTGGTGCCTCAAATGTTTAGTAATTTCCGGTTTGTAGTTTAAGGAAAAAAGAGTAAATATTTACGTTATAATATATAAGAAATATGAAGCTTAAAAAGATTCAGTAACTTTTCTAGGTCTAAACGGTACTAACTAAAGTAATAACTAACCTTTATTGACTACCTCCCAGGAGGCAGGCGTTGTGCTAAGTCCTATATGTATTAATTCATTGAAACTTCATGATAACCGTATGAGGCAGGTATTGTTATTATTTCGTTTTTACATACAAAGAAACTGAGGTTCAGGAAAGTTAGGCAAGTTTCCTAAAGACACATAGCTACTAAATGTAGAAAAGACTATGAGCATAGATAATTTAGCTTCATCTTTTGGGCTTTTAACGACTATGCTATATATTTGTCACAAATATGAGAGGATACAGAGTTTTAAATAAGTATTTTAAAACGGGTAGAATGTCAGTACGGTTAACTTATGTGATAAAGTATTGCAAAAACTTTTATTTGTTTTAAAAAGAAGGAATAAATGTCACAACTATATATAGAGTTGCCCATGTAAAATAGTCCTTCTAAAGAAGAATTTCAAGATCGAATAAGAGACAGATAGTTTGACAGAAGTCTGATCAGAGACAGAAGATAGCTTCTCTTGGAATCAGTTTAATGTATACATCCATTTCTTTTTACCAAAGGCAATTTATGGAAATACAGAAATCTGAACCTTGATTTTTTTTTCACCCAGAAAAGTAGAACATTGTGAATATGACTGGGATTTTTCCAAACAAAACTTTTAATGAACTAATGTTATGAAAAATGCTGAATTACTAATTGCTACATCTCAAAACTAACTTCAAGCAAAATGACATTTGAAATAAAATTTGAAGAAATATAAGACCCAATTCCATAATTATTTCTTCCTTTCTACTTCTTAGCAGCGTGGAGTATGAGCAACCGGCAGCAAAGGACAATCCAGTCCATTTGCTTTCACTAAGCTGCCCTTGTAATTCTTGGCAGCCATTGTTTATACGTAATCATTTCCTACATTTATTTAATAACTGAGACATTCCCTGTATTTCTTAATTGAACATTTTACCCTAGTCATTTTGGAATCTTTAGCAAAAAAATTTAGAAACTTAGCTAAGGAAGTGACACTAGCTCTCCTTGTAAATTTTTGGCCTCATCCTCCATCTGAAACATAAATAAACTTTATTGGTCTCCCCTGCCACCACCAAAAAAATTAAAACCAGCATAGTGGATACAATCCCTGCATTACACCTTCCCAATCCCAAGAACCAGCTATATCTGGGCTTGTGGGCTTTTTACCCACTATTCAATATTTCAGGAGGCTGTTTGCATTTTTCTAATATTTAAAAATGTAATAAAATACGCCAAACTTGACAGCAATTAGAAGGGCATTTTTATTTTCCTCATGAATGCTTAAAAGATAGCAGTGATTTTTAATTATTTGGAATATTCTCTGTAATATATTAATTTTTAAAACATGTTATAAAGAGATTAATATATTACAAAAAAGCTACTGCATTTTTTTATTTGTTTGACATTAAAAATGCTTCTTTGAAATTACAGAAATGGTTTTAGAGTTTTAGAGTGTACGTGCTAGAAAACCAATATAATTTGTGTCTAGAATTTTGAATCTCATTCTGACACTAGTCTATCACTAATTCTATAACCGACTTAATATATACTTATAATGTTATATATGTGCATATATATACATATACACATGTATATAATCAGCTACATACCCTTACCTGTTTATTTTGTTCTATCAACCTACTCTACTATTTTGAGAATGAATGAAATCATTTATTTGAATAATTTATTACGTTGCCTTACCACAATGGTACATCAAGATCATTTTAAGGCTTAACTAGAACAGGTTAATGACCTCCATAGGTTCTAAATCTACAGGTTTGGTGTGGGGTCTGTGATTATGCATTTCTAACAATTTTCCAGATAATACTGATGCTGCTGGACCAGAGACCACACTTAGATAAGGGTTGTCTCATAAAATTGAATGAAATTTTTTTAAAAAAACAAAACAAAAAAACTTTAATAAAATAGTAGTAACACATAGTTTGTGTTTGAATTGGGAAAAAGGCTTGATTTTGAATTTGAACCTTTGGGGTTATAATGACTAGAAAGTGGGACAAAAATAATGTTTGGAGATTATTTAAAAAACAACAACGACATTATTTGACACTTTATCTGGTCCACACTCTCACCTCATCCTTTTGTGAGTATGTGTTTGATTTCTTCCTCAAGCAAAAGGTTGACTATGTAATGCAGAATTTCATTAACAGAGGTTTCTTGTTTGCAGATAGTTTTTTTTCTTCCACTTTTAACTTGTTATCAAAGGTATAACACAGGGAAAATGTGCGATAATTCAGTATAATGTTTGTGAGAAACGTCAGCTCACTGAGACACCAACATAACAGTTTCAGACTTTTTACAAGAGGCAAGAAAATTTAGGTCAGCCTTTAAGAGCAATCTATACTAGGATGGATAAGAGGACACACTTACGTGTGCACACACACACACATTTTCAAAGATGCCATTATTTCCGTCATCTCCTGTCATAACAATTGCTCATCAGCAATAGTAGTTAGCACAGACTTTGTTATCTTCTTTAGTTTTTATGCTTTCTAAATGCTAGGGGGAGGTGATTTTTTTAGCTTATCATCAAAGATAGCACCTTAGGCAAGTAGTTAAGTACAGTCTGCTAATAATGATAGTGTATGCCAGCAATGAGAAACAAAATGTGTACATCTAATCTTAGATTTACCATCAGTGTAGCATGTTACTATCTTGATTTTTTTCATGTCATGAATGAGATTCCTAAAATGCCATAATTAAGCATATAACTAATAAACAGCTTTAGAAATCAAATGATGAATTTGATCTCACTACTGTTTAGTTGACAGATGGGAATCAAACAGACATAAACTCTGTACTTCCAATTTATTGCAGGAAGGAAAATTGTGTGCCCAAAATGCCATAAGACAGGTTGTTCTTCCAGCATTTATAGTCTGGTGGGAAGGAGAAAATAAAGGTCCTGTAGTCTTTCAGAAAAAGACAGTTTTAAGCCATTTCCAACATAATAATTGAGACTTCCAGTTTGGATGAGAACGTGAGTATATTAGGGCCAACTTCTGAACCTTTTGATGTTCATTCACATAATATAACTGTCCCCCCCCGCTTAATTTCTGTTTTAATACTAAGTTAAATTAAATGACTGGTTGTTTACCCAACCTACTCTAGGTGCTCGATGAATATTCTATTTATAGTAATCCCAAAAATGCAACCTTAAAATATTAACACTAAATATAATTGTATATTTCAATTTTTCTTGTACTCTAGCAAGATGGCCCAAGCAATTGTTCAGATACATTGAGTCAACACTATAAAACTAAGATAGTCTCTACTATGAATATGAAATGAGTATGTGATATTCATGGGCTTGAACTTTTTAAAAATATCTAGAGGTTTATTTTCCAAATTTACTGTGTATTTTCTTTGACTTTTATATAGTAAGCATTTAAACACTTACATGTGAACAAATTAGAATGTTAAATGTTTGAGAAGATACCAATATTTTATGTATCTCTTTAATTGCAGTTATTTAATGTTTAGTCTTAAAAATTTGATGCAAATATAATTAGTAAGAATTCTGTCAGTGTGATTACCTACTTGAGATTTTTCTACTCAAATATAAATTGTGGTAACAATATCTTAAGTGCATAGAATGTTATTAATTGATGAAACAATTCACAAACGTTGGCTACACACCTCTCATGTATGAAATCAGAACTGAGTTCTTAGACATTTGTAATCCATAGATGAATCAGTCAGCTTTACAAGGAATAAAACTTTCTAATAATCCAGACTATGGCATTAACCCTGGCTAACATTCTCATGCAACCAGGCCTGCTAACGAGCGGGCTGGGAAAGGAAATGTGGATGCCTTAGCATAATGCTGACAGAAGAAAAAGCTAAGCTCACAACCTACAGATGGTACTCTGTGTAGGGAATTTAGAATCTGAAGAATCTTGTATTAGGTTGGTCACAGAAGATAGTTTCACGACTTCTTAATACATCGTGTAGTTGCACAGTGTATATTATTATTATTATTATTATTATTATTATTATTATTTGAGATAGAGTCTTGCTCTGTCGCCCAGGCTGGAGTGCAGTGGCATGATCTCAGCTCACTGCAAGCTCCGCCTCCCTGGTTCACGCCATTCTCCTGCCTCAGCCTCCCGAGTAGCTGGGACTACAGGCGCCCGCCACCCACCACGCCCGGCTAATTTTTTGTATTTTTAGTAGAGACGGGGTTTCACTGTGTTAGCCAGGATGGTCTCGATCTCTTGACTTCGTGATCCACTTGCCTTGGCCTCCCAAAGTGCTGGGATTACAGGCGTGAGCCACCGCGCCCAGCCGCACAGTGGATGTTATTTAAGCACCTTCAAAACATGCTCAGATTTGTATTAAAGAAAAATTAAATCTGCTGATATTTTCCAGGAAAGTAAAGTTACAACTAATAACAAAGACACTAGATAAGACTTTGCTCTAAAGAATAGATATAGGAATTGAGGAAATTTGGTGGAGGACAATCATTTTAGTGTGACATCATTAAAAAATGAATAGTGAGATGAAGTTATCAAGAGTTCAATATTGAGGAGCTAAAAATAAGACCTGTAAAGGAAAACTTAGTAAAGAGAGAAAATTCATATTAAAGCTACTTATTTGGGATCACTAGGAGGGAACATTTTATAACACAATTTCTAACTCGACTGTGTGAAAACCAAAACAGCCTAAATGGATTCCTTGCCTACTAAAATAGTACTTTTCCCCCTTTGGTACTTTTGTGCAACTTGGGTAACTTTTTCCAAATCTTTTCTGTATGCTTACGTGGCCACCTGGAGTTTTATCACTGGTGGTAGACACTGAGAATGCAAAATGAAGGAAAGCTGTACCTGTCTAGAAGAAGTTTAGCAGTCTAGTAGAAATATAAACAAACATCCACAGTCAGCCATGACATGAGTGATAACATAAGCATGTGTAACCTACCGAGTTACTACACAAATGAAGGAATTGTTAAGTTTGTCAGGAATGGGGCTGACCATGGAAGCCATCAGAGAAGAGGTGACGTTTGAGTGAGGTTTGAGGGGTAAACTTTGGTTCCAAGAAGGATGAAATTGCATGTCACATCATTAATTTGATAGTGCAAGATGATGGCCTTAGGAGATTACAGAGGGACTCTAACTAGATTCTCCATAATGAAAAGTCTTGCACACTGTACCATAGAGCTCTGTTTTGTTTTGCAAAATAGTAATAGAATTCAAGTTATAGTTTAGAAAAAGCACTCAGAACCATGTGTGGGATGGATTCCAAGAGGAAAAAAGACTGGAAAACCACTTCGGAGATTACTTCACAAATTCGGATAGGATATGGAAGAGGGCTTGGAGAAAGAAAATAGCAGTGAGAATAGAGAAAGAAGGATGATTTTCAGGATAGTTAGGGGTTGGTGTCAATATTGGTGATTAATTGATTATGGGACATAAAGGAGAAGTAGAATCCAAGAAGACTCCCAGTTTTCTGGCTTGGAAAAAAATAGGTGACTTGTGATGATCAAGTTACATAAGAACTGGATTTGGAAACAAAGAAATATTTAATGACTTCACTGATGGAGGTTGATAGTGGAGTAGTGAGTTGTCAGACGTATGGATAAACAGGGAAAGGGAGAGAATATGTCAGCTCAAGGGGGATGCCTGAATGAGCATGCTTAGTGCTGGTAGAAATTTGAGCATGTTTATTGACAAGGATGAGCTAAATCAATAGAAAGCAAAAGTTAGATACACAAGGGAGGGGTGAAAGGAATGGAAGAGCATGGCATCTAGAGCCAGGCAGAGCGATGATCCCAGCACAGAAGAAGAGCACCTCTTCCTCAGGAGTGGTAGAAGACGAAGTGGCTTGAGTGAGAAGACACACAGAGGTGGAGGCAAGTCATTCTGTGTGGAAGGAAGATATGCCTTGTGGCCCCAGTTTTGCAGTGTGATGTGTCATCTGATGAGGGTCCTGGGAAGGGGACAATGAGTAAAGATTAGGAGAGTGTTAATCTGTAGAATAGTCACTGAAGGAATTGGATTAGATGATCAATGAAAGCAAGTAAAATGATACTATTCTCACTGAAGCCTCAATATTACCAATCCTAATGGTTTTGCAGTTTTCCCCAGCATCACTGGGTTGTATCTGGGTAATGCTAATGATAACCAACGTTTTTAATGTTCACTATGTACTAGGGACTATCAAATCATTGATCTTCACCACAAGTTTGTAAGTTGGGTACCATTATTATTTTCGTTTTACAGAAGAGGAAACTGCAGCATTTAAATATATAATTGTAAAGAAGGCAGATGGTCAGCATAATTAGTTAGGCTTAGATTCAACTAATAATAGGATAAGCCAGAATAACAAAGGCTTAAACAAGATAAAAGCATCTCTCTGTGTTCAGAAGATCCTGAGGTAGACAGTCTAGAACAAACATAGCTCTCCATGATTTCAAGAACACAGGCTCATCTGTGTCATAGATGTACCGTCTCTCAGCCTACCTCATGAGCAAATCCTCCAGCCATTTCTCTACACTTAATATATCAAGTGACAACATTTTTTGCCTAATCCTTGAATTCATGATGGGGTACATCTGGTCCAGGTGTGAATTTTTTTTGTGTGTTGTGGTCGCCCAGGCTGGAGTGCAATGGTATGATCTCGGTTCATTGCAATCTCTGCCTCCCAGGTTCAAGCGATTCTCATGCCTCAGCCTCCTGAGTAGCTGGGATTACAGCTGGATGCCACCATGCCCAGCTAATTTTTGTATTTTTAGTAGAGATGGGGTTTCACCATGTTGACCAGGCTGGTCTTGAACTCCTGACCTCAGGTGATCCACCCACCTCAGCCTCCCAAAGTGCTGGGATTACAGACGTGAGCCACCAACGCCCAGCCTGAAATATTTATATTCCTAACATTTTGAATAAGGGAAGAGCGAATATTGGAGGGATCTCTTCTTTTGATTTTTCAGATTATATTGAATGAAAAGAGAAAGGAGTAAAGAATTGAGAGTGTTAACAAAGAGTGTAGGTTAAGTGATGAATTATGACAAAGAAGTGAAGCCAAGAGGTGGCTGATAGATGGAAGGGAAACAAAGGTCGAATGGCCTGAATGACTTGGTGGAGTGAAGGTGGAGCTGTTGTCAGCATTAACAAAGAGAGTATCACAGATAGCTCTTTGAGATGGAGATTGTGTGAGAAGGAAACTATGAGAGTTGAGATTTTGGAAGTGGTGAAGTCCCAGCAACAGTGGAAAGAATGCCTCAGTATTTTGCTGATATTAGTTAAGTGAAGACACTTAGGGGCCAGACTATTACGGAATAGAAATGAAAATCTTAAATGACTACTCCGAGAAATGTCTTAAGATTATATTCAAGTTTATATATCCTGGCAGTGTTGACAAGGGTATAGAAAACTTTTCCTGTAACTAGGATAATAATTATACCATTTTATTTTAGACAAATGTACTTAGTCAAAGTTCAAGTTTGCTTTACACAGATGACATTTGTTATTTCAAAAAATTGCAAGTCTTCAAAGTAAGTAATATTTCAGATAACTGAATCTTTTCATCCAATGCAAGACATTCTGATGGAATAGTTTCTTAAATGTGTTAAAAATTGCTTTCTTAAAATAATACTTAGAGCGTATTTTATAGTCAATGCTCACTGTTAAACACAATTGTCAATTGTCTTGAACCTAAAATAAAAGATCTCAGCTCTTTCTTTATCTCCTTCGTTATCAGAGTTCCTCCATGACACATTGAGGTTGTATGATTTAAGGAACTGGCTTCATCTTGGACATTTTCAACAGTATAGTTGCTCCCTGGTTGCCTAGAATTCGAGATTATGAGATTCTGACCCCTGGGTAAAGGGTTACCATCATTTAAAAAGCTGAAACCTACAAAAAGCTTTCCAGTGTTTTCAGTCCTGCCTCAGGACCACATTATCTTGTGCTACCACCAGCTTCTTGCTGACACTAGAAGGGGTTCGTACAAATGGAAACCCTATTTTGTCTTAAGAAAAAATAAAATAAAGACTATCCTACCTAATAAGGAATGCTTTTTAAAGCAAGCCTCTATTTTTTAACTTAAAAAACTTAATTTCTCTCTAAATACGTTTTGAAACGACATGTGGAATTTAAATATAGTTGGCACAGTCCTATTTCATTATTCCTATGTACATGCTAAGAGATGGTGAAGCTTGTGAAATTCTGCACACTAGTTTGTAGTTCTGCGGATTTTCTCCCTTCCTTCCTTCCTTCCTTCCTTCCTTCCTTCCTTCCTTCCTTCCTTCCCACCCAAAAGTTAGAGGCCCAGATAGAGAATTCCAATCACTTCTGATGAGTGAGTTGAAAGTACTGAAAATTTTCCCTAGTACATGGGAAATCGGCAATCTTTGAAAAAGTACTGTCATGGCAAATCATTCAGATAAACTGTGCCAATGTCAAGTCTGTTGCTAAATGTCAGAAAGAGGCAAATGATGGTATGCATTTCATTTAGGTAGGGCTTCAGATGAGTGCCAAAGGTGGTGAACTCCTTTGGTCCCTTGGTGGTAGAAAGTGTGACTGAGTGTCATGATAGACCCTCCACTCTTCTACTCCCCTTCCCCTCAACCCCACCCACCTGCTTTCTCTAAAGATACAGCTAAAGATTAAACTAGACACTGAAAATCATCTTGAGAGACTTCTGCTTCCTGGCATGTTCCTCATGTGTTAAGACTCCAGTGATTTTTATTCTGTAATTACCAATGAAGAGAATACTACAAGTGACACAGGTGACTGTCCCTGGCATGGCTGTGCCTGCAGAGGCTGCAGAGCTTTTGAGGTAGCTTCACAGTTGTCTGATCACCAGTGGCCACAAGTGATGTGAAAGAGAAGCCCGTGGCTGAAGGCCTTAGCTTTGAAGGAAGGTTCAAAAAAGAGTCACACGCCTCCGTTTTCTGAAGCCTGAGTTAGTTGAACAGATATTTGGCACTTTCAAGATTTCTGTGTGGGACTTAAAGTTGTAGCTTTCATTTGAGCCTAAGGCCTTCAGAATAAAGAAGACCACATGCTGGAAAGGTACAACAAGGATGGTTTTTATCTGAACTACTTTTGCCTTGTATTTGAAACTAGAGGAAATTAGTAAAGCTTTCTAAATGATTTGCTGGATGATAACTATTTAAAAAGAAACTTTCATATTTTATTTTATTTTGATTTTTTTTCTTACTCTTGATTCTGGTAATGAGAGTCATAAGCCAGTAAGGGACTGGAAGGAATTAAGTTGGCCATAATTACACATGTATTAATTTGAACCTTTGAAGAAGAGATGTCTTTACATCTATTTTTTACATAATAATATAAATTATGATGCACAAAAAACCTTACAAATATGCTTAACTCATGTTTTCTTAAAATACTAACATTCAAGGCATTGAATGAAGTTTCTGTATTTTTTCCCTTTTTGTTTTTTAATCTCTTAATCTCTTTAACTTTTTTTCTTTTTACTAAAGTACAAGTAAGATATGTTAATTGTATAAAAGTTTTAAAGTTTAATATATGTGCATAGGAAGAAAAAATAGAAAAAACATTCTTACCCCAATTCAGCTATTTTGTAGCTATTTTTTACAGGCAGCTAGAAATTCAGTGTAACTTATCTAGACCTAGTTAGTAAGAGCACAGATGATGAGTTAAAATAAAGATTGAAAAAGTTTTTGCAGAGGTGAAGAGGGAAGAGAAATACTAGAGATAGAGTAAATGAGCTGTCATATGATTTGATTTCAGGGAAGTTTCTTTATGTTAAAACTTTGTTCCTTGCTAAAGTATTTCATTAGCTCATTAATTAATCCACTAACTCATCCATTAATTAATATTTGTTGAATATTTATTATATATCTGGAACTGTGCTTAACATTGAGGATGCATTAATAATCAGGGTAAACAGTTTAGAGCCATGCAGTATCCAACAACAAATAAGTGCTCTCTGCCAACTAGGTTCTAGGAACAATTCTATGTACCAAGGATATAATGAGGAACAAAGCAAAGAGACATACCTGCCTTGGTGGTGGATGGCAGGTAGTGGACAGAGTAAAACAAGGAATGCAAATCGCAGTTCAAGGAAGTGCAAGGAGGTCCATGTGCCTGGAGCAGAATGCATGAAGGAGTGAATAGAAGGACATATGGTCAGAAGGTAATTGGAGGCCAGATTATTTAGGCTGCATAGGGCATTGTAAGGACTTTTCCCTTGACTCTGAATGAGGTGGGAAGCGTTGATAGGGTTTTCAGCAGAGAGAACTGTTATAATTTAAAAGGATCACTCTGGCTGCAGTTTGGAGAAGATACAGGTTTTGGTCAAGGAATGGAAACAGGGAGGCAAGGTGGGAGGCTATTATAATAAGCCAGACGAGATCATGGTGAATTAGATCAGCGTGGTGGCAGTACATGTGGTTAGAAGTGGTCAAAACCATGACTTAGTGCATTTAAAGATTCCATCAGCTGGATTTTTTGATCAAGATGAAGCCTGAGTGTGTGAGAAGGAGAAGAATCAAAGAAGATTTGAGGATTTTGACCTGAGTAACTGAAAAGTGAGCATTTTTATTTATAAAGATTTGGAGGAAAAGTTTGAGGGTAAAGAATAGATAAGCTTTAAAAACAGTAAGTTTGCCATTCCTATTAAATATCCAGCTAGAAATACTGAACAGAAGCATGGGCTAAAAATAAATATAAATTGGGGTTCATCAGTAAGGAAGTGAGTGTGGACAAAAATGGAAAGAAAGCATATGAATATGAATACGAGGGCTAAACCTTGAAGCACAAGTAAGTGCGATAAAGTGTTATACAGTGGAAATACACACAAAGTAGTCCAATGGGGAAACAAGGAGCATGAGTGATTGGTTCATCATCAAGACCAAGACTTTGAACAAAGTCCTGCGAGAACACTGAGGAAGAAGCAGCAACCTTTTTTTTGTATTTTTTTGGATACATTCTCACTCTGTTGCCCTGGCTGGAGTGCAGAGGTGTGATCATAGCTCACTGTAACTTTGATCTGCTAGGCTTAAGTGATCCTTCCACCTCAGCCTTCTGAGTAGCTGGGACTATAGGCACATGTCATCATACCCAGCTATTTTTTTTTTTTTTTTATAGAGATGGGGTCTCACTGTGTCACCCAGGTTAGTCTTGAACTCCTGACCTCAAGCTATCCTCTCGCCTTGGCCTCCCAAAGTGCTGGGGTTACAGGTGTGAACCAGAAGCAGCAACCTCTGCTTTGAAGAAATCAGACACATTCACAGAGGAGGTGATATTTGAGCTAGATCAGTTAAGTAGAGGCTTGTTAGAGGAGCTGGGACCCTTCAAGGCAGAAGGGGCAGCAAATACACAGTTCAAAGTAGTAAGAAAGCCCAGTGAGCATGTAACTTCTTGTGCTCACACCCTTTGCCTCAGGAACCTTGTATAGAGTCTGCACCATATTGTATGTATGAAGCAGAAGGTTATTTAAAAGAAAAAAGCATACAACTGGGGCTGACAAAAATAGAGAAAAATGCCAAAGTCAATTTTAGAAGAATTGAAATGATATGCCAAAAAGCAGAACCGCTGGAAGTATTTGAAGGAAAAAGTAGTACAGAAAAGCACTGGAATACAATAAGTGTGCAAGCAGTGACCTTTAAGAAGGTTGCAAGTCTTTAAAATGACAGGCCTGTAAGTCATGGGGATGCTTCAGGAGTTTGGAGAGTTTCTCTAAATTTAATAATAGTTTTAAAAGCAATTTATTTGATAAAATTAAAATAATATTTACTTTTAAAAAATCAGTGCCACATAAATTAAATGTCTTTCTGAATTCCAACAGATTTATGCATTTTATGACCTGCTAATGGTAGATAAAGAATATTCATTCGAGGTATTTACTGAGCAACTACTACATGCCAAGCCCTGTTCTAGGAATTGGGGCTGTAAACATGATCCTGACAGCACAGGCCATGCCCTTGTTTACACTTGATTGGTGATTCAGAAGTGAGTAAACAAATGAATAAATAAACGTTATAAAGCAGAGCAGGTAAAGGTGAAGAAATGGCAGGTTGCTAATTCAAAAGCTTGATGTAGGACCTCACTGCAATTGAAGGGATTGCAATGATACCAGTGGGCAAAGAATCGGATTATTTAGGACCTGCTAGGCCAAAAAAGAGTTTTGAACTTTACTGCAAATATTATGGGAAACTCTTGGAGTGTTTTTGAGAGGGAAGCTAGGTTGATCTTAAAGCTTAAATACAAAAAAGTTTAGGTTAAAAACTTTGCAGAAAGCTCAGAAATTTTCTGCACATATTACATTACATTGAGATTTAAATCCATTTCCCACATATTTGTTATCAGTGGGAGCAGAAAAATAAATAGCTGTGGTCTCAATGTTAGTTGAAAAGAAGTTATTTTTTATTCTCTTCATTAAGTAAACCAAAGGCCTTAATTTCTCTTCTCAAGTACCAATTTCTTTGGGTTTAATTTATATAGAGTTTTAAAAATCACTTCTTTTAAAGGGAATTTCATAAAACCCTTAAATTTGATTTTTAAATAGTTTATGACCTTCATACTCTATTAAATATTTGCCTAGGACGAAGCATGTTTTTCTAAAAATATATATTTTATAAGAACCTTACAGACATTATACTTCTGATCACAGCTTTATTTATGTTTTTTTTAAAAGGAGGCAAATAGTCACTTCATGACTGAAGGAAGCCACTGATTCTGGGGATACTATGACTGGCCAGATGTCTGATGGGAACCTTTTCAGCTTTTAGACAGAACTAAACGGTGTCAAGAATTAAATAAACATGAATGTCAATCTTCAGCATTTCTACTAGTGGCTTGACCTGAAAATAATTCCCATCAATTTACATAAAATGATTAAAATTAGTCTTAGGTCATAATGACTAAATTGTATTTATTTTGCCCAGAGACATCAGGTTTTAGTTAAAACTGGAAATTAATTTGTGTAATATAATGTTCAATCCTACTCCTCATATATCCCACAATCCCCAAAATTAGTTAACAAACTTGGTACATAGTGTTTGTAGGGGACAAAAAATAATATATTTAACTCACCCATTGCAAGAGTCATACCTGACACCCCTATAATGAAAGACAGATTAATGAAAGAAAAACATAACAAATGTATTTAATGAACCTTCAGAAATGATGGCTCAAAAGGCCCAGGAAAAACTGTGTATTTTTATGCTAAGTCTGATGAATTACATGTATAATCATGGAAAAATATGATTGGACAATAGAAGTATGATTTCAGAGTAATGAACTGGGTGGGGCGTACTACAGCAAGTCCTTTTGTTCAGATTTTTCCTGTGTCTCTGTATGATATTCCCCGCCTCCACCTCCTGGCCCCCCATGGGGCAGGACCGTCTGGAATGAGGGTCTTATGACCTATTTTCGGGTGAGATAGGTTGGAATTTTTTTATGACCATGCTTCCTAGGAGAAAGGCGGAAGTGACCTTCTTGCTCTGTAGTTTTCTCAATTGTCAAGGTCCCATATTTTGGGTTATTGTGTTCTAAGCTTGACATGTCCAAAAAGTAGTTCCTGAAATACATTAATGGATTCTGTTATCTCAGAATCATTTTAAGATATGGAAGTATACTTTTTAGAGTTAAAAAAAAAAGGAAACAAAAAAATTGAAAACACTGAAAATCCTTCTTAGGTCAGATATTTCAACCATTTATGCTATTAATGAGTTTTGTCTGTTTCTCTGTCATATGACTTGACAATACTGAGTTATTTGCAAATAGAATTCACTCCTTTTAATGTTAAAATTGCACTCTATCACATCACCATTTCTCTGCACCCACTTTTTCTGCCAGTAGTAATTATTTTTTCTTGTTTTTCCATGGAAATAGATTTACAAAGTTAGATTTTGTAGGTTTCATCAAAAAGAATGTGGAATGGCAGAAAGAGGCATTATAAGATGGGCTCATGTATAAAATGTGTATGTATTACACAAATATCCTGGGGACAGGGATAGGCTGAATTGGGAGAGTTGATTTAAATGTTAAAAAAATGTCCTTTCAAAGTGTTAATACTTTCAGGAAAGCTTTTAAATATTTATAATGTAAAGGTATATCACCAACTTAGTGCTTCTTCTTGGAATAATGACATGTTTTAGGAGAAACCGTAATACATAACACATGTAACATTCATATTTTACAAAGCACTTTACAGACATTTTAAACGTATGATCTTTGTTATTGATAGATATCGTTTATCCATGATTTCGTACTTAAGAAACCAAAGTGACACAAGTAGAGATTACCACTCTTAAATCCTTTTAGGAAAAAGGTAGGCTATAAATAAATTTAGGAAATTAAAACTATTTATGACATGTAAATCCATTTTTTTAGCAATATAAATGGCCTTTAATCATCCTCACGCAGATATGATGGGAAGTGTCACTTGATCTTTTTAAATACCACCTCTCCAAGCTGAAAAGTTCGAGAGTTACTGTATAATATTTGACTTAGTATTTTATATTTAGCAATCAGGTAGGGAAAATGTTGCAGTAGATTAAAAATACCTGCTTTGGCAAGCATATCAAAAGATCTTATCATTCTGAATCAACTACTGGAACTAGTACTGATAGGGCATGTTAAGACCTTGTAGTTTTCCAAGTTACTACTTGTAAACCTAGTGTAAAGGAAATCTTTATCTAATGTGTGTCTCTTTTCCTATCCCGGTTTTTACAGTTTGCATCTCCAGTTTTCCTGTTACTTTGTAAAATGGATTTTTGTTTTTACTTTTCATATTTTTATAGTATATACATACCATAAGAAAGGAAAGGAAGAAATATTTCCAGATAATCTGCTCAAGCTAAAAATCACAGGTGTCCTTGTGAAACTTTGCCTTAATTAGTTTGTATCCTTTTCATGTCTATTAAAAATGGGTACCTTAAAAAGCATTTTGTCTAAATGTTGATTTAAAAAGCAAAAGTTTTTTTTTTCTGAAGAAAAAACATTTTAAATAAGAGCGTAACTAGTTTTGATAAAATCAACTTTAAAATGTAATGTGTAATTAAGTAGAGGGAAATGGAGAATAACAATAATAGCTTACTTCTCAGCAAACAGCATTTTTCATGAAAAGTGTTTCTAATATTTATTAACATACAGAATTAGTCTTAACCTGCTAGAAAGAAGAGAAAATGCAACACCTTTCAAAGATGCAAATTGACAATTAACAAAACAATAGAATTCTAGGCCTTCCTTTGCAAGAGGTGCAAATTGATAATCAGGCTCTGCTGAAAAGCTGGTTGTTTCTATTTAAAAGTTATCTTGAGACGAAGGCTCCCCAAGGAAGAAGAAAATAAGAATATGGCCATTTTTGTGAAGTAGAACATCCGATCTACAAGGATATCATAATTCTACTGCTCTCTGCAGTTTCTATTTGAAAAATCCCAGCCCAAAAGGAGGAGGGATGTATGAATTCAGTGTCTCTGGATATTAACAGCATTGCTTTTCACATTCATTGCTGATTCAGTTCACTGCTCTGACCTTTACTTTTAAGGTATAAAATGGTATGGGATTAGGCCACCTGAAGAATCCAATAATACTTTTCTGTGTCTCTGTAGAGCCATACTGTGCTGTGTATGTGTTTGTGAGTTTCCGGGCACTGTCCATATACACTCAACGCTCAATTTTCCATAGGTAGACATTTCAGCTTCTCAGATTTAGTTGTTGACCTGATCATCAACTTATATTTACTTTGCCACTGGGAGTCTATGGGTGTGCTGGAAAGTTTTTTGTGTACGTTTTTTTAAATTTCAGCAGGTGACCATAGTCAGTCTGCATTTATTGAGCGCTTCTGAGTGCTGGGTAATGTGCTAGATGTTGTGAATACCAAGTTGATATGACATCAGTCTAGTACTGTTATCCAAGTCACATGGTACCAAAGTGTCTTAGTGATGGCAAATCTAAATGGGTCTGCAGCAACCTCGATTCTTGCCTCCTCAGAAGAAAGAATTTTCCTGAGTGAGATAAGGCAGAAGGAGAGACAGGCAAGTTTTAGAGCAACAGTGAACATTTATTAAAAATCTTTAGAGCAGGAAGGAAACAAAGTAAAGTACACTTGGAAGAGGGCCAAACGGGCGACTTGAGAGGTCAAGTGCATGTTTGACCTTTTGACTTGGGCTTTTATATGTTGGCATATACTTCCGGGGTCTTGCGCTACTTTTCCCCTGGTTCTTCCCTTGAGGTGGACTGTCTGCATGCACAGCAGCCTGTCAGCACTTGGGAGGGTAGCAGTGTGTTCACTGGAGTTCTACGCATGCTTACTTGAGGCATTCTCCCCTTACCAGCAGAATGTCCCTAGAAGGTCATACACCAGTTAAACTTCTCCATTTTGCCTCTTAATAGGCATGCTTGAGCACACTCACCCAACTGCAGAGATCTTATCGGGAAGCTGCTGATCACCAGCTTCTGTTTTTTTTCTACTGGGAGACTGCCTTTTCCTGGTACCAGCTGTGACCAAGTTTTATTTTAGAGAGACAGTGTAACAATTGCATGACCATCATATGATGGTCTCCTGACATTCCTGGTGGGGTTGGGGGAGCCCTTTCCTGCCCTGTTCATGCCTGACTAGCTACCTACTATAACAGTAGTTCTCCAAACTAGAAAGAGAATGAGGCTTGAAGTACAAACAACTAACTTCCTTCCTTCCTTCCTTCCTTCCTTCCTTCCTTCCTTCCTTCCTTCCTTCCTTCCTTCCTTCCTCCTTCCTTCCTTCCTTCCTTCCTTCCTTCCTTCCTTCCTTCCTTCCATTAGGCCACCTGAAGAATCCAATAATACTTTTTCTGTGTCTCTGTAGAGCCATATTTTGCTGTGTATGTGTTTGTGTTTGTATGTGTTTTAGAGAAGCAGTGAATGTTTATTAAAAAGCTTTAGAGCAGGAATGAAACCAAGTAAAGTACACTTGGAAGAAGGCCAAACGGGAGACTTGAGAGGTCAAGGCATGTTTGACTTTTGACCTGGGCTTTTATATGTTGGCATACTTCCGGGGTGGGTGAGTGGGTGGGGCGGGGTGGGGGGGAGGCCTGCCTGCCTTCCTTCTTTCCTTCCTTCCTTCCTTCCTTCCTTCCTTCCATCTTTCCAGCTATATGGTACTAAATGAGAAAGACACTGTCTCTGCCAGATCCCAATTCTTCCATTTGGCCCATTTATTGAGTCAGAGTCTGTGTATACAAGTATAAACATGTATGCAAGTATGTAAATGAAAAAGACAGTCTATATTTTCAAGGATTATGACATTTTGACTAAATCCCTGAATCTCTCTAAGCTTCTATTTCCTCACTAGTAAATAGGAAAAATAATACCCCTTTCAGAGGACGCTGGTGGGGATGAAATGAGACAATGTGTGTGAAAGTTCTTGCACGATTTGTACTTAGTATGTTAGTTAAGTTCTCCTGTTCCAAGCTTGGACTACAGGTGCACGCCACCATGCCTAGCTAATGTTTTTTTGTATTTTTTGTAGAGATGGGGTTTTGCCATGTTGTCCTGGCTGGTCTTGAGCTCCTGAGCTCAAACGATCTTCCTGCTCAGCCACCATCTTTAATCATCCTGTAGTTTTTGGAAGGTGAGCATTGGTCCTTGGCAGAAGGTGACGGACATAATATAATTTGGTGGAGGGAACAGTCTGCCCAGTGTCTCCAACTGTGTTCTCTCCTTTCTTATAGTAGCTGCCTTGCCCTTAGTCTGGGCACTCAAGCTGGGATTTGGGCATTTGTGACATTTGTTCACATTTAGGGGTAGGAGTGGAAGGGTGGCTGTCATCCCCACCTACCTTCTTACTTGGGGTTTGTCTCCAAAAGGATATTTTTGCCCCTTTCTCTCCCCTCTCTGGGTTTTGGCTATCTTGGATGTGAGAGGAAGATGCTCCCTGTTTTGAGCCCCCTGAAGTGGCCTCAGCGTTGCCTCTCCCAGCATCCTTTGTCTTTCTCTTTGCTGGATGTGGGCTTCTTTGTGGGTGCCATCTGGGCACAACAAACATTCATCTTCTCTGTAAGCAAAGCCTGAAGAAGATTGATTGCACTTCCTTATGGTTATGGGAAAGTCTAAGAAACTTTTTCTCCTGTGAAAGTGGCCAGGGCGCTCTCTGCTTTTTTTATGGGAATAACAATCTTTGCATGACCCCAGTCCACACTTCAGTGGCAGAATCATAGATTGAGGGCCATTGCCCATTTGTCCTTTTGGAGTCACTTTGCTGCTGGCATTCTAAAAACATTACAGCAAGCTTTGAACTGCTGTGCCAGGTCCTGTCTTCCTTATCTCCAGATCAGAGCTGGTGGTGCAGGCATCACCCAGCTTGTGCCTGGCTCCCCTGGCTCCTCAGAGGTGAACAGCAAACGCCCACTTTCCCCGCCTTTCCCATTTCCTGCCAGCTCTAAATTCCACTTTCAGGAGAATTTTCTATGGGTGTGGGACTCAGTCTGACAATCTCTTAAGCAGAGGGTGATACATAATTTGCACCTGCTGAAACCTGTTCAAAACAGGTCAGATTTACATTTTCTGATTCTCAAGTTCCTTGGGCAGAACCCATCCCTTTGCAGGAAGAGTTCTATAGGGTTTTTCTTTGGTTTGCTTGTTTGGTTTTGTTTGGTTTGTTTTGGTTTGTTTTTGTTTGGTTTGTTTTGGTTTGTTTGTTTTTGTTTTGTTTGTTTTGCTTTTTAAAATAAGTGTGGATTCTGAGGTGGAGATCTTTAAAATATCTCTCATCGGCTGGGTGCGGTGGCTCACGCCTGTAATTTTAGCACTTTGGGAGGCCGAGGCGGGGTGGATTGCCTGAGCTCAGGAGTTCAAGACCAGCCTGGGCAACAAGGTGAAACCCCATCTCTATTAAAATACAAAAATTAGCCGGGCGTGGCGGTGGATGCCTGTAATCCTAGCTACTCAGGAGGCTGAGGCAGGAGAATCGCTTGAACCCGGGAGGCAGAAGTTGCAGTGAGCCGCGATCGCGCCACTACACTCCAGCCTGGGTGACAGAGCAAGACTCTGTCTCCAAAAAACTCCACACACACAAATAAATAAAATAAAATATCTTTCATCGCCTTTCCATCTTCTAGGTATCTCTTAGAAATCTCACAAAGATTAAACTCATTAGCCAAATCCAATGAGGCTGCCTCCCTCTCCCTCCCTTGTACTAGACACTCTTTATCTGCTTATGGAATTTAAAGGCAGAACTCATTTTCATCAAGACCCTGATATTTTAGGAATGATTCATGAACCCCCATCTCTGTAGACAAAGTGTCCAACAGAATCACCATCACTGTCACAAAGCATATTGGGTGCAGTTCTAAGGATTGACATCTCTCTTTGTTACACTTAGGCGTGTTCAAGGATTTTTAGCAATCCCTGGAGAGATCCTTGTGCATACTGTGGATAAACATCAGAACATAATCTCATGTGTTTGAGAAATATCACTTTCTTTATTTTCTACTATTTAACGTAATTATTGACATAATTATCCTATAATAGCATAATTAGTCATAATAGCATAATTATCGACTCTCAGGCCACAATTCTACCAGCCTGGTGGAAAATCTAATATCAGTCATTCTTGGGTCTTCGGAACTCTTCCCTTTGATCATCATAATTCTTCCAGCATCTTCTTCAGGACCAAGGCATTGATTGAAGGGGAGGGTGCCCCCAGGTTATTCAGTTGTCTTTGTGTTGTGGTAGCAAGACTTCCTGAGGAACTGAAGTAAGTCAGAGGTATTGGAAACGGAAGGCAGGAGGTAGAATCAGCAGTGACGATGACCACGCTGATTGAAAGGTGAGGGAGAGGGAGGGTCTAGACTGTCCAGCCTCTTTCTTGGGGCACGGAATCAACAATCGTGCTGATAACAAAGAGAAGGAATATGAGAGGAGGGCAGCCTTGACAGGAGGACAGGTTTGATGATGAGTAAATTGGGGGACATGCTAAGTTTGTTGTACCTGTGAATCATTTGTGTAGAGATATATTGAAAATGGTCAGGAGAGTGATTTGAGCTAAAATACAAAGCGAGTAGAGAACATGGACCAAGAACGAGGTCGGCAAAACACCAATGCTGTGGAGAAGCCTCTCCTTTTTATCCCAAAGCTGCAGTCCTCTGTCAGACCACCTAGCTGCCAAACTGCTCAACCTTCATCTGCTGTCTAGTTCTGGGTTCATTTTACGGCTGTCAGACTTTGATTTCTGAATTACAGCACTGAAAATATCCTTCCTTTAATCAGAAAATTTCCTCTTTTTCTAACACAGTACAGTCTCTTTAGATTGAATTCATGGTCCTTTCTGATCTAACCCAATCTTCCATTTCTACTTCATTTTCCGTTCTTCTACTCAACATATCCAATATTCTAAAACCAAGACCATTTTCCATTTCTTAGCAGAATTGTATATTTTCCTACCTGCATAATTTTCTTGGTTCATGCAATCCTTTTGACATGGAATTCTCTTTACTCTAAAATCTACCTGTCAAAACCTTCTTCCTTGACTCTTGATGACACATGCTATTTCTTCCTTTAAGAGAGAACTCCTGCACTTTATGAAGCCTTTCTTAAGATATTTATTATGTTACGTTCTGACATATATTTTTCTGTAGTGTATGCCGTAGACTCATCGATACTCAGTCCATTAGTATTGGAAAGAACCATCAGAGCTCCATTAGTGCTGTAGCCTCAACATTATGTTTTAGTGGAACATATAATTGAACAATTGTCTTTCCCCAATTTTCAAAAAAAAGAATAAGTTAATTGACAGAATTTTCTGAGTTTTCAGTTTACCTATTGTGGTTGGCAGCTTTTAAGGTGCCTCCCCTTCTCTCTCACCTTTGATCCCCACCTCTTGGCATTCACACCTTTGTGAAATCCCCTCCCTTTGAGTGTGACATGGACTTAGGATTTGCTTTCTACAAACAGAACACAGGAGAAGGAATCGGTGATCTTCATTTACTCATGTGGTGTGTTATTGAGCGCTGCCAGAAACACAATTATTTAATGCAAATATTAAGAGAAATCTTTTATACTTTCTTCAACTATAGGAATTACATCTGGAATACCTGTATTATAGTACTTATAACTCAATTAAGCTTCTTCATACAAAGTTTGCTGTATTTAAAGGAAATCTAAACTTAAAAATACCTATTTTTTTTTGCTTAGATACTGTGCTATATAAATGGAGCTCTTATTGCCAGCGATTAACAAGGTTTCTGCTCTCATCAAGGGCCGAATATGTTTTACTTGACATTCTTCAGTGGTCAAATAAAAGTACTTTTTGAATTCCTATGAACATGATGTTTAACATCTTATTTTGTCCCCTACACTCTGTATGATTACTATAATATGCTATTAACTTTTGGATAGGAGAAATCAGACAACTTTAAGGAATATCTGAACTATATTGGATGTGTATGAGTTTTACTCATTTTTAGTGATATTTTAAAAATTTTATGTGGCTAAGAAAATTCACCTACAAATGTAGAGCCTTATACAACCTTCCTTCCTTTTGGTATATATTTGTGTTGTGCTGAGTGTTTCTTGTTGGCCTTTCTCTAATGGTGTAAAAATGGTCTCATTTGTAAGCCTTGTCTTACATAATGTATTCACTTTCCTTTGGCCCTTCTGGTTCATACTGATCTTGGTGTGCTTTTAAATTTGGTGCAATTTTTTGAGTGTGCATTGTTTTCAGAAAATCAGTTTTTTTGTTTTTGTTACTGTTGTTGTTTTTCTCCTATAACTAATGTGAAGTCAGCAATTTCCTTTTCCCCACTCTGAGCACTGTTGTCATCAGCTGTCCCTGTATAATGGCTTTTGATATGTCCCATTGTGACGCATTGGACCCTGTCCCTAGTTAATCATTCATTTTTGGAGACTGATTCTGGGCAACAATGATAACATTCTCCCTTCATTTTTAGTGTTGAAATCCTTGGCCGTTCATTTTTCTCTATCGTTTGTTGTGGGCTGCAACTTCCAGCCATATTAAAACTTTTAGCAGGGTTAGCATTGCCTCGTTTCTGACTACCCACAGAGAATTCTCTTAAATATACCCGTAGCCTGGGAACTTGTAATGCTTAGGGGAAAAAAAAAATCAAAACTCATAGATCCATCCTTTTTTATACTTTTTCAGAGCCTGCTTTTCCCATGTTTTGTATGGCAAGAAGCAAGGCCTTGAAACTCTCTGAAAATGTTTTTCAAGCCCTTACTTACAAAGTGTCCCTAGAATGAATTATAGTGAAAAGTACTGGTATAGAACCCTTCCCTGTGGGTTTTTTGTAGATAGATTCAGTGCTCCAAGAACTCAAGATATTTGTGAATAGATCTATAACAATGCTAAATTCATATAAGCAGATACATGTTATTATTTTGTCATGTCTTCTTTTAATTGAATAATACGCCATGGAAATACATATGTAGGGGTGAGAGAAACAGAGAAAGGAGAGAATGGGAATCAGTATAGAAATATCTTTAGGAGATATTTTATGACATGTCTGAATCTTCTTGTATTTGGATAGAACCATACTCAAAAATGGGAACTTTCCACCCAGTTGTATTTTACATTTTATTTTATTTTTTGCTGAAGTAACCAAGAGAAACTTAGAGAAAAATATCTATTACATTAAAGATATTGAGATTTTATAAAGACCTTATGAACATGTATTCATATATGTGAACATAAATAATTATATGTATATATACTTTGTAGCAAAAAAAATACTATTACTTCTTGTCTCATCAGAACTGATGTAGTTGTTGTATTTTGCCCAAAGAACAGAATTGGGGGAAAATATTCTTAGTGTGTTAAAATCAGCTTGGATCACTGTCATTTTATCCCTGATGTCTGTATGGCTTATTGACTTCCTGCAGCCAGGGGCAGGAAAATGCATTTTTCTTCATCCTCCACCCAGGACAGTACAAATTTACGTGTGTGCACTCATGCTGGTTTAAAAAATAACAGAAAAAGAATAACTTCAGAAATAAACGTTTCAGTCAGAACACTACATTGTTAGAAACTGCAATAAAGGACTGAATAATTCAAAATATTCATCTTCCTTTGCTTTATACTGTTTTATTAACAAGCTAACTGTTCTAGTATTGCTGGAAACTTTCCACAAAGTTACATTTTGGCGCCTGCTCTTTTATTTGAATGTGGAGAGGTGGAAAATGCATAATTCATGGTTATCATAATATATCATAAGATATTATGAGATACATTCATGATTATATGTAGTATATCAGAAGGAATATTCATCATTGTAATAAGATATAGTCATGGTTATTGTTAGATATATCCACTGAGATTGATGCTTTCCATAAATAATCCAGACACTTAAGATAAGGCATTTGGGGCAACTTTTTAAGACAGCTGTCATGGCATTTCAGTACAAAGTGGAATAGGTCTAAGAGAATTAGATTGTCTCTTGAATTGGAACACTTTCAATAACTACTATTGGCATTAGAGTGTCAGGATCAACAGTGACTTTATGTATGCAGTTGGAGGCAAACTAGGAAGCAGAGCTTGCGGGCTGCTTGTCCCTGGGTCTTCCGCGTGGCAGAAGGTTATGGCAGCTGTTGGCTCATGGCAGGGAGCACCGAGGCAACCTCAGGGCACTTGCTGAGAGTACAGAGACCCTCGAATTCTTGTTATTCCTAAGCTTTTATAGTGGCAGTGGTAGAAGAAGGTTTTCCGTATGACACTATGCAAGGATCATTAGAAAGGCATAGGTCAACATTCTTGATAGATGCAAATTAAATTCCAGTTAAGGCACACATATTCAACATATGCACAGAGACAAAATGGTAGAGCAGAAAGCAGTTTTAAAATGAGCGTCTGGTCCCTGCAGCAGTAAAATCCTAACACTGGGTTCTCACAACTTGTGGTGACGTGTAGACTATCAGCTACCTCTGGGATTGGGGCCTATGTGAATAGGCAATACACTGTTTCTAAGACTCAAAGTATGAAAATTTAAGAAAGATTATAGTTTTGGAAAAACTATTACTGGATGGCTTCCTGGAAGAAAGAAGTTGTGGGGAGAGAGTAACAGAAGGAATAAAATGTCTCTTGGTTTACAGACTGAAATCCATAATGCTATAGGATCTTTACAACAATTTCAGTGGTCTGTTATACCGCTCAGTGGATATGTTGCTTAGTGAATATTGGTCTTGTTGCAAGGATAATGTCCTATTTGAGTCCAAAATAGCTCACACATCTCTCTTGTGTTTAGTAATAAATTGCCACCAACCATCAGGTAAAAGTTCATTTTACAAGATTCCAGATGGTGCATTTAACACCATTTTTAAGGCTTCCTGTAACTAACTAACGCATATAGTTAATGCAGATATAGCTGAATTCCAGTATACTTTAATTCTTAAATGTAGGGTCTCCCTTTCCTGTATCCACAGGTTTTTCCCCTTCTGGCATGTTTTTCTATTTTTCAGAACCCAGAAGTTACCACTGGCAGAATTTCAGTCTCAGAACTTTGTCAACTCTTAAAGACATAGCATTGTGGCTTTTGAATAAGTCAAAATAAGTTTAAAATAAATTTAAATTGTTCATGAAAGCAGTGTTTCGCTTCGTTCTCAGATATTCCCTAAATTCTTGCTTTGTTTTTTTCTTGTTGAAGTTCATAAGGAAAAGCTTGTGCTTGTTTTGTTTCTTTAGGAAATGCCTCCAGAATTTTATTTACCTTTGAGATTTCTTGGTAAAATGAAGGGTTGTTATGGCCTCTTTAGCCTTAGCAAATTAAATATCACACAGAGAGCATGATAAGGGGTCATCAAATCATGGGTAGACACAGATGATAAGCATCATGTCAGAGGAGACACATTTTTTGCCACTAGAAATAAGCCTTTGTTTGATGCAGAACTTCGGATCACTTAGTTGGCGTAGTAGGAAAGAATGATATTCACTAGGGATCAATTCGTTTTATTTTTCTGAAATTAATTTATTAAATGAATTCACGTTCATGAGCCAATTGGGAAGGCATATCAGGAAATCGAAAATGCTACCACATAAACTGTCTAGTGTTTGTTTATTTTGAATTTATATAGCCTCTTTTCTCTGGAGATTTGAAGATACTGTGCAGAAAATTTTAAATCTGTTAAACAGTAGACAATAAGTTGTAAAATGTGAATCCCTGCCTGGATAGGTTATAATCTCTAAGGCCTTTTAATATACCCAGATATAAGCACTGGCAGTTAAAAAGGAAAAAAAAAATACTTAAAATATGAGATTCTCACCTGGCCGGATATCAAGAATGAGAGATACTTTGTGAACACTTTCATTCTTTCAGACTTGGGTCTGTTTTTTCCCATTTATTCTGACATTTAACATCAAATAGATAACCTGTCGTAAATTGCTGAATGCTCTCTCACATTTTAGGGGAATCGAGAGTCAAAGCTACTCAGGGCAATCATTGAAATGAAATTTTCCCCAGGACTGGTGTTCAGTCTTGGAGATAACTTAAGAAGATCAAGACCCACCCAGAAACTCAAGAGTTAACGTTGTAGCTCTTTGTATTGGTAATAAAATCTCTGAATTCAAGTGTTTCACCCTGCAAAGTAGAGAAAAGACAACTCAGTATCTATAGCTATGAATTATCTTTGAATGTTGATAACTGCAGCATTCTCATACATAGACCCAATACTTGTAAACTTTCATTGTGTAATAACAGCTCAATACCCTTTCCTGGCCATCTTTTTCTAATAATATGAAAATTCTTTATGATATTTTACATACTGAAAACTAGGGATTTATGTGGTTAACTTTCCCACTCCTGGCTATTTATGTACTTAAAAAATTTAACCTTCCAAAAATACATTCACAATTAGGTTTAAAAAATGTAGTTTTTGTTTGTTTGTTTGTTTGTTTGTTTGCCTCTGGTTAGTTATTTTCCTTTTAGTCCCCCGCCCCCCCTTTTTTTTTTTAATGAGGACTCTGGGATCGGAATTAGAATTACGGTTTTGCACCTTCCTACCTGTGTGACCTTCAGCAAGTAGATAAATGCAAGTTCCTCTCTCATAGTATTTTTCTGAGATTTAAATGAAAAAAAATATGTAAAATACTAGAAATAATAGGTGACACATAGAAAGTGTTCTGTTAGTATATATTAACACTGTTGCTGCTGGTGCTACTACATAATATGGTACTTGAGTATAACATTTCTACATAACTAATACCTGGCCCTATTTCTCATCTCCATTGAATAAAATATCATGAAACAACTTTTAAAAATATTAGGAATACATACCCGTTTTAATACACTTGGAATTGGAAAAGAAGTTTGATAATGTTTTGTAGGATCCTTTAAAATTCAGCTTCTTTAATTTAAAATTGCCGCTGTTGGCTGGGCATGGTGGCTCACGCCTGTAATCCAAGCACTTTGGGAGACTGAGGTAGGTAGATCACTCGTCTCCAGGAGTTTGAGACCAGCCTGAGCAACATGGCAAAACCTTTCTCTACAGAAAACACAAAAATTAGCTGGACATGGTGGTGGCACATGCTTGTGGTCCCAGCTACTGGGGAGGCTGAGGTGGGAGGATCGCTTGAAACCAGGAGGTTGCTATGAGCCAAGACTATGCCACTGCACTCCAGCCTGGGTGAGAGTGAGACTCTGTCTCAAAAATAAAATAAACTGCCACTTTTTGGGAATGAGAACCTAATGTAATTTTTGAAGGAGAAATTGTCACTTTGAAAAAAAGGAGTAATGTTTATTCGTAGGGAGGGTGGTTAATAGCTTTTCAGTAATAGTTAACCTACATATATATTCAATAACTGTCATCTAATATTCAGATGGAAGTGCCAATTTTAAGGAAATAGGGAGTAGACAAGGGTGAGCGCATTGATGTTGGATGCTGGCTGTCAGGATAAACATCGTTACTCCTGCCCAGCAGACAGTGCTAGTTATGAGCTGGCAGCTGGTACAGTATGCCCTTGCACAATTCTTTTCCTTCGGAGAATGTTCTGAGCAGTCACTCACAGTTCCAGACCCATAGATGCTGCGTTTCCATAGTGCAGTAGTTCCTGAAGTTCTTGACCTGACCTGCAGCACTGGGAATGCAGTGAGAATACAAAAGACAATCTTAAAAGGCATCAGACCTTCTTGGCTTGTTGAGTCATTTGCCGGCCATGGAGGATCTGTTCATTATTTGAAGCACTACTGCTTTAGGAATATTTAAGGAAGAGAGTGGGAATTTTACCTGTTTTGGTTAATTAATTTAGCTTGTGGACCACTTGTAGTAGTTAGTGAAATTCCATTTCCGTATACCCACGCTGCAGTATTGGACTGCTTTTTAGCCCGTGCTGTGTGAAGAAAGAAGAGAACAGTTTGTTTTATTGGAAAGAAAGAAAAAATCTGAGAATGGGAAGACTGTCGAAGATGAAGCTGAGCGCTGGTTATTTTGAACAGAAAGAACCAGTGATTTTAAACCCATAAGTGCTGTGCTCTGTAATGTACATTACGTTAGATAAGCCTCCTGGGTAATGAGTATTAGTCACTTTCAAAATTTTCACTGAATTACAGGTTGGAGCCACAGTTTTAATTACAAGGAAGAAATTTAAGCAGATGATTAAGAAAGAACCTAAACTCTATTTTAGTTTCCTCTAAGTTAAAACTGTAAATGACTTAGCATAACTACCTTCATGTCTCTGACTGTCAAATACAAAAAATTATTAATTCAATTAACTGTCTGGCAGTTTAGGGTAATGAGTAGATTAGGGATTAGCTACAGGACCGTGTGTGTGTGTGTGTGTGTGTGTGTGTGTGTGTGTGTGTGTATCTGTTTATGTAGGGCCATGTGGGGTCTGCAAGTATCCAAGTGGCAGAAACTATACTAAGAAATAAAAGAGAACAGCATTTTTTCAAACTACTTTTTTTTTTTTTTTAAGAACAACGTATCTGGCGATTACAGATTTGCTTTCTAGATAACTGTGAAGTGATAATGCCTTAGATAGGACAAGAAATCTACAGAACATATTGGCTGCGTAGGAGAGTGATTCCATATTACTTTCACTGCCCTGACATTTGACATGATTGCTACTGTCAGAAAGTTGAATTATCAGAATTCTCAGCGAGAAAGACACAACCATTGCTTTTCACTTCTTCAAAAGGTATTTTCCTCACTTATTCATGAGTTTTACAGTATAAATATCCACATATGCTTATAACTGACAACTGTGTCAAGAAGGGAGAAACAAGCTCAAGAGGCCCTGGTCTTAGGACCTGATTTTTGTGAACCACGGCTAGATCTATTCAGAGTTCTCACTTCTTCACCAAGGACATAGAGTTTTAGAGAAAGACACTGCAGAAGGGGCGCTGTGGCTTCACTGTCAAATAGTCTTAAATGTCTGTGACTTCTCTCATTTATCAGCGAGGAAATCTCACAGTAATGTGGAAACAGTTACCTTTTTCTATTGTGTTATTTTGCAGTGCTCCTCCTGAAACATTCATGAGAAATGATGAGGCAGATGAATTTTGATGACGATATCTTAATGAAATAAAACCAGCGTATAAAGAGATACTTCTGCTGATTCAGAAACTAAGAGCCCTATGTTGGAGTCTCACATAAACCTTGGCTTGGTGTTCAAGTGAAAGATTATGAAGTTTTTCAGCACCATTTTAGGATATTTTGTTTCTCAGATTTAATTTTTTATTCTTTCTGTGAGTGCTTCAGATTTTAAGGATGAGACATATTCTAAAAATGCACTGGGTAAAATGAGATTTTTACTTAATGTTCATTAACAAAGACCATTGGCTTTATACTGCACACAGGTTCTGATTCATATAGTCTATAGACAGCATATTAGATACACCAAATAAGAGGTACCCCCTGAAAAACAGTATTCAAGGCCAGGTGCGGTGGCTCATGCCACCCAGCATTTTGGGAGGCCGAGGTGGGCAGATCATTTGAGGTCAGGAGTTCAAAACCAGCCTGGCCAACAAGGTAAAATCTCATCTCTACAAAAAAACTACAAAAATTAGCCAGATGTGCTGGTGTGTGCCTGTAATTGCAGCTGATCAGGAGGGGCTGAGGCAGGAGAATCACTTGAACCTGGGAGGCAGAAGTTGCAGTGAGCCGAGATTGTACCACTGAACTCTAGCCTGGCTGACAGAGCAAGACTTCATTCCAAACAAACAAACAAACAAACAAACAAAAAAACCAAGAACCTAAAAAAACAGTTTTAGTTCCACTGAACAAAATATCCTTTAGTGAGCACAAATAATTCAGAGCAAGAAGTTTATTAGTCTTTATATATTTGCACTTCTGTCCACAGTGCATGCAGTTTTAAATGTCAGGATTAAAGTGTTTGGGGGTGTCTTAAATAGCCAGTACATGCATTGTTTCTTCACTTAATTTTCTATGTTGCAGCAAAGACTTTGAATAGATACATGTGCTTAAACAAGAGGGTATTGAAGGAGAAGTGTGAGTTTGTTGTTCATGAGAATATGAAGATCCTCTAGCACTAGAAAGTATTAGGAAAAAATGTGCTGTCAATAAAAGAAACCATTAGTATGTTGCTCTTTCTCATATATACTTATATTTACTCATATATACTTATATATACTCATATACATTTAGAAAAATTTCTTTTATTTGTAAGTTCATGTATATGTCTGTGCTAAACTTTTGGTGGCTATTTCTTATTGCGAATGTAAAAACTGCAAACTTGGGAAAGCTTGACTATTTCCTATACTTCGTTGTGTCAATGGAATTCCATATTTTACTTTTTGTGGATGTTAAGACCTGACGCGTTTTCTCAAACAGGGAAGGTTTCAGAAAATGCAGCATTAGGCCAATTGCAGAACCAAGAGAGATGAATTGTGCAATTTTTGTAGATTAGATTTTCCTAACTTTGCCACTGTTGGCTTCATCCCTGTGGGGTCAGAGCTACTTTGTGTGCAGCAAATGAAACTGGATTTTCAGGGAAACATGTTCGCCTTCAGTAAAATGCAGCCACTGTAACAATCTAGTCCATCCAGAGATGAAGGTTGTAGTGTTGCTTCCCTCTTAGATATATTGTTAGCGGTGTCAACAATGTAGAACTGTTTAAACCTGCTGGGCGCTGTGCATTTTGGTGACTCCATTCCATGTACCACATGTGAGACGTAGAAAGTGTGGAAGGTGCGGTGCTTCTCAGAGTGTGGGCATGTGCGTGGAGGTATTCACATTTGCTTATGAAATAGCCCCCTCTGAGTTCCAGAAGTGGAAACGAGAAACTGAATTGCTTTATTGAAGTGTTTCCATGCATCCATGAAGAGTGTATTACATTTGAGATTAATATTAGTTACTGAGACCGAAATCAGGTAGAGAGAAGGGAAATAAAGGAATAGCTCTTTTCCTGGTGCCATTTCCTTGGGATGCTGTTCTGAGTGTTGAGGAAAAAAAAACCCCATGAGTTACTGATGAGGCAGCTGTAAACAGGGGAAGTGACAGATGTAATGAAAGTCTCAAGGCCTGTCCTAGAAGAGGTCCCAGCACTGGTCATGTGAACATTATTTACATGAAGGCGAACAGATAGATACATTTGATCTAATTCTGTGGGGTCCCTACGTCAGAATTCTGTTTAGCGTTTTGAATCTGCACTTACGAACACATGTATTTCTGATGCTTTTGCAGCAGCAACTTCCAGATCTTATTTTTTTCCAGGACTTAAGGCTGTCAGAATAATGTTATAAATGGTGCTTTGCTATTTAATGGAGCTGTTTCCATTCTGTTGCTATTTACTTTGGTGACAAGTTGATTTATTTCACTAGACACACCATAGAACAATCAAAAGATGTAAACTAGGTTTGATACTTTATGCCATTTGACGAGGAGAAAGGCTAAAGAACTTAACATAAACAACCCTTTTCTGAAAGTTTAGAAAAGTATAATTTTCAGAAACTGAAAATTTCCGAACCTACTTCTAATCATCCTTTAAGACTTGCCTTCATTATCCTTTTGTCTAGGAAGGTATTGGTGACTCCTGGAGAAGGCTGGGCCCTTCCCTTGCTCTAGGAACTTCCTGTGCATACTCCAACAAAGCCCTTAGGACATTCTTTTGAAACTATCTGTTTTTATATCTCTCCCTCTTTATAGCTTGAGTCCATCAGGAGCAGGGACCATGCCTTGATACCACCAGTGTGGCTGGGGGAGGGGGGTGGGGAGGCAGAAAAGGAAAGTTTAGGAGGACACAAGATGAGCTCACATTCCACCTCTGAACCTAAATCCTGGTTCCAGTGCTGACCAGTTGTGTAGCCTGATATCGGTATGCCATGTCAGCAAGATGGTGAGATCGGTCCCATTGACTTAAAAAAGTGATAATAAAAATGGAAAATCAGCAAATCTTTACAATCCTGTCAATATTAATGTCTGCCTCTAACTTATATAATCTGTGAAGATTCTTCCCCACCTTTTTTTTATAAACTGCATAACCAGTCCTTAATATGTTGGTATTCTTCTGTCTCTCACAGTGTTTTCAGAAGTATTTGTGTATTATGTTGAAGATTCCTTTTATAGATACAGCCATACCCACATAAATTTTAAAAGAATTGTTGTAACGGGGACAGAATGTAATAGTTTATTTAACTGACTTAACTGGTGACCGTATAACTACCTCACATTTAAGATGATAAAAATTAAAAAGCCTTGATGAAAACCACAGGCAGGTTTGTCTTGAAGTGAGTGAAGCTTAAGTCCATTCTCTGGTCATTGTTGACAACTAGCAATGTGATCATGTGGGCATATGTTTTTGTTAGAATTGCAAATTGGTTATTATCACTATTTGTATTCCAACTCTCCTTCCATCACATATCACCTTATAGCTATAGTGGTGAGGTGATGTGGCCATCGGAGGAATCAGGTAAAGGAAAATAGATCTTATTGGATTGAGTGGGATATATTGACATCATCTGCAGTCCCTTGTTATTATAGTATAGTGACTACATGTGATGTCAATGTATCTCACTCAACCCAACGAGATCTATTGGGTCTACATTATAGTCACTATGGATATGTTATTAGTAGCCATTCCATCACGGAAATGTCTCCTAGGAATAATCCTACAGCCGACTGGCTTGAGAGTATAACACCAGGTTTTAGGGCCTGAGGTCATTTCTCATGTCTTGAGAAACTTGAAGTACGTGGGTAGTGGAAGAGCAACTGCGTTTTAAATATATGAAGCCAGAAGCTAGTCTGTGGAAATTTCTTCGAAATGTAACAGCTCATAAGAAACTTGATTACAAGTTTTCTCAAACTTGATACAGTCTGAGAATATTACATGGCCTTACCAAAATCCAGTTGTAAAGATGGAAGAAACTTTTCTTAACTAAGAAGAACAAAATTCTATCAACTGTGTCAGACTATAGATTATCTTCTTTATCTCTACAAAATTCTCTTTGTGAAATTGTGGTCTATGTGAAAAGGTCAAAATTTTGTCTTTCATTAAATAGGGTATCCCAAATCATGTAAATTTCAAGTCTCACAAAACTTCTGTCTTCCCCTAATGAGTTCTCATTTTGTAGCAGGTACATAAGTGTAATGTATCTATGATCCTTACACTGGTTTATAACTATGATGAATAAACCACATCTTAGATATTCTTTAAATATTGAAAAGCATTTCAAAAATTTTATTTATGCAACTTTTAAATAGATTTTCAAATAATTAATCCTGAAGCATTAGTCTCCTTTTTAGTGAAATTCTATTAAACACTATCCAGTTTTCTTCACTGCAAAAGAATCCCTCAATTTGATGAGACTGAGTAATACTGATCATATTGATGTCAGTGATTCTGACCCTGGGCTGCCATTGATCTTGGCACCCTGCCACTATTGATCATTTCTGGTTCAGGTAAGAACTAGAAACAACTGTGTTTGAAGTGCAAGTCACTGTTAGCATTTCTTCTTCTCTTTAGTTCCCGTCCTTACTTCCCTTTCTTTGTTGGATTCCTTTGTCAAGCCTGTCATAGTGCCTTGCTCAGAGCAGGTGCTCTGTAAGAGTTTGTTGGGTGAATTACAGTAGTTATTTTATTTAACTGTATGTTATTGTTACCTCCACCTCCACCCATCCATAAGTGCAGCTACAGAGCAGAGACCATGGCACTTTCATCTCTGGCAACCACAGCGGTTCCTTTTATATAGGCAACACTCAATACATGTCGTGATGCTACGTAGTGATGGTGGTGGTGATAATGTCCTATAAAAACAGTCTGGTCAATCGGGAATGTTGTGGTAATTTTTTGCTCATTTAGTCAATATACTTGTCACCTCACTTTGTAATTGCAGGTATTAACTATCAAACCATACTGAGCCATACTCTATTAGAACCTATATGAACATACTATATTAGTAACTTAGAAAGTGTTGCAACTGGACTCAAATCTTTATTGAGCATGATTTCCTTGAATTTCTTGCTTCTGTTTTCTGTTTCTATATGCACATTTTATGTGAATAAGATGAACATTAGCAGATTTATCTACATCTCTTCATTTCTATTCTACTGCAATAGCTCCTTAGAGTAATATCTGAAGTTATAATAATTTTCTTCATATCAGAGAGTTTCTAACTATGTTAATGGAAGTTAGGCTGGTTGCAGAGACATTCGTGAGAACTACCTATGCTGTACCATTTAAACAATTTATTTGATCTCTCTTTAGCTTACCTGCTCATGCCTTTGGAACATTGATGTTGACCTTGTTGGAACTTTGTCTATAATCATGATAAATCCCTCAATAAAATCTAACAGAAAATAACATTTAAATTTCCGAGTGATTTATTAACACTTTGGATACTTTGTGATGTGCTGTGTGCCCTTCTTAGCAAAGAGACTCTCTTATGACACTATATTCACATATTATTTTATTGACTGCCCAGTGCCTAATCATGTCATATTTTTAAAATAATAATAAAAGGAGAATAATGACAGTATAAACAGTAGATAATACTGAGTACTGCCTATTGCCTGATACGAAGTGAGGAAAAATCTTTGTAAGCTGCAAGAAATAGTAAAAATTTATCAGCCGTCAAACTGTGACCCTGTTTTTAAAAGTAGCTATGTGAACTTAGCCCTGTGTCTGGGCTTCTGTTTCTTCGTGTAAAATCAAGACCACTGCTTCTTTACCTGACCTACTTCTAATCATCCTTTAAGACTTGCCTTCATTATCCTTTTGTCTAGGAAGCTATTGGTGACTCCTGGAGAAGGCTGGGCCCTTCCCTTGCTCTAGGAACTTCCTGTGCATACTCCAACAAAGCCCTTAGGACATTCTTTTGAAACTATCTATTTTTGTATCTCTCCCTCTTTATAGCATGAGTCCATCAGGAGCAGGGACCATGCCTTGATACCACCAGTGTGGCTGGGGGAGGGGGGTGGGGAGGCAGAAAAGGAAAGTTTAGGAGGACACAAGATGAGCTCACATTCCACCTCTGAACCTAAATCCTGGTTCCAGTGCTGACCAGTTGTGTAGCCTTTGTCAAGTTACTTAATTTACCTAGGTCTTATTTTCCCCTAGTGGAATGAGGATAATAATGTCCGCCTCATCAGTGCTATTGTCAGAATAAATTTCAACAATATTTGCTAGGCTCCTGACAAAGTGCCTGGCATATAGAAAGCACTCAATTAATGCTGACTATTATTACTATCATTAGCCAAATATATATTTGTTGGAATAAACCTAACATTGTATGATTTTTAAGGTACTTTTCAGATATTACAGTCTATGGTCATTCCCCTCTGTTTACTGACTAAGATATCAAAATAAATACTTTTAGCCTTCTGGATTTGGATATGGGGATAAAATGGCCATCTGTTAAAAACAGTACGCTTATGTTTTCTGGGTGCATTGTTAAGAACTGTGAAGGCTCTGAGATTTTCACCTTATTTTTAAGCTAATACAGCAGCCTGCATAGTTCTATGAATGCTGGCAGAAGACACTAGACTTTTGGATCACAGACAAAGGAAAGTTTAGTACTCACAAGGAGAGTAGTAGACAAGGTATTAGCGTTTGCACCGGTTTTCTGAGCCCTGATTCCCACATGGTGATTGAAAGAGAGTCTGGTGATGTTTACACTTCAGGTGCAGAAAACTTGAGCTTAGGGAACCCCAGGCTTTTATAATGCACAGTAAGCATGTCTGACCTTTGGCCCCAAGTGAGACATTATACTTGTGATACTGGATGGTAAACAAACCTGCCTTTTGCTCTACAGGAAGATAATATCTCTATCTTCTAAGGCTTTCGAGATACAAATGTCCTTAAGACCGTCCTGAAGAAAGGCCTTCAGTGCCTTTACTCATAACAAGTACAGAAACACAAGAGATGCAGGAAGAATGGTCTGTCAATATGGAAATTTGTATTTTTATGGATTAGGTTTATAACTTTCATCAGATCCTTTTTTGTTTTTGTTTTTTTGAGACAGTTTCTCACTGTGTCACCCAGGCTGGAGTACAGTGATGCAATCACGGCTCACTGCAGCCTCCGCCTCCTGGGCTCAAGTGATTCTCCTGCCTCAGACTCCCCAATACCTGGGACCACAGATGCAAGCCACCATGACTGGCTACTTTTTGTATTTTTGGTAGAGAGGAGGTTTCACCATGTTGCCCAGGCTAGTCTCTAATTCTTGAGCTCAAGCAACCTTGGCCTCCCTCTTCAGATTCTTAAAGGGACATGTGAAAGAAAAAGTTTAAGTTTCTAAGTTCAAAGTCATTATTTAGGTGGTTACGTATCTAAGGACTAAGCAAGAAAGCTCACAGAAGACATCATGAGACAGAGAATGAACTGTAGCAAAGAATAAAAGGTTTCTCTAAGAAGAAGAGATTATTAATTATTATTATAATATCTATTGAAAACTTCACACGTAAAAAGAGAACCAAATTCACTTTTAAAGGTAGGTGTGCAGGTGGTGGGGAGGGGCCACACACTCCTTGCTCACCACTTTTTTGTTTTTTTTTTTTTAAAGGTTGGACATGCATTGTTGCAAGGTTTTCGATGTGTGCTATACACAGAAAAGTCAAAGGTTACTCCTTTATTCACAACTGAATTTCCATTTCCAATTCATATTATTGAAATGTATAATTCTGACTTTCCCCATTTGCATTGCTTTATTTTTAACACTCTTATAAGCAAACTGTTATAAATACCATGACAAATTATCTTATGAACAATTTATCTCAGTAACGGTGACCTCTGTCACTTGAACCACTGTTCAATGTATCGTCAAACAGCAAAGATTAAGGCATAGGGCATTTTGTGGAATTAGTGACTGTCTAAGAGCTGATAGTCTTATGCCAAACCAGTCATTAGCACCCAGAAAATGTTATACTCTGAAAGCATTATTGTGTTTATGTGACAAAAGGAAGAGACAAAAACAGATGGCTTAAATAAAAATACTGCTAATCCAGGGTTTCTCAACCTTAGCACCACTTCCATTCTGGATCAGATAATTCTTTGTTGTGGGAGCTGTCCTGGGTTCTGTAGGATGTTTAGAAGCATCCCTGGCCCCTACCCACTAGATGCCAGTAGCATCCTCCAAGTCATCACAATAAAAATATTTCCAGAAACTCCCAAATGTCCCCCAGGGATATAATCACCCTCAGTTGTGAAGCACTGTGCTAATCCCACTTTAAAAGTAAAAACAATATTCTATCAATGAGTAAGAAGGCACATAGAGAATGTTGCATAATCCTGATAAACATTCATGGCCCTGGAAAGAAATTAACGCTTCCATAGTTTGAGGGATTCCAAAATTGCCTCTTTGCCAGTTCTTACTCCCGGGTGTGATCTGTTATAGAGTACGGAGGGCAGTACAGAGGACTGGACTTGGGTTCTTGCCTTTTTCCTGCTGCATTGTTGTTCTGTGATTTGGGGTCTGGTCAGAATTTTTCTGAGTTTTTCTTCGTAAGAGGGATCAGCCCTGTCATACCTACCATAAACAATTGCTGAAGCTCAAATCAGATCACTTAAGTAAAAATGACTTGAAAAGCTCAAAGAGATCTATAATTTTTAGGACAAGAAAAAATGATTTTAAGAATTTTTCTGAAAATTTTAAAGCATTCCTTGAAATAACTAGAAGAACCCTGGGGCACTGCAAAAAAAAAAAAAAAAAAAAAAAAAGGATTTGAGAATCACTGTTTTTGAAGATGCCCTTTAGCCTTGCTGAGCTCACGCTTCTGTGTTCTTCTGGGTTGCCATGTGCTGAGTAGCCATGACAGAAGGCACGGTTGAAGGAGTGGTGGAAAGGCTTGGCTGACAGCGGCAAGGAAGCAGCACTCAGTGTTCAAAAAGCACAAGTACTTTGTTCATGTTTCCTCTGTATCCAAGAAGTATCTGTAAATTGAGTAGAGATTTTAAAAGGAGAAAAAGTTAATACTGTAAATTTTTCAAAAATGGATATTGCTGCTTTAAATAATCATATCTGACTTATTTTCTGATTTTACATGTGTTTTATTAACTAAAAATACCTTGTAAGCTTTATTTAGCTTTCTTTTGGGTCAAATATAAATATCTTTTCTCTATCTGATGCTATAATTTTTTTAAAACTGCAGAATTGCAACAAACTTTTCCCGTTTTTAAATATTTAGAGCCAACCATTCCTGCCTGAGGTGAACATATCTACCTGAACTTCAAGGACTAGAATAATTTAGTCTCAGTTTAGGATAGGTCTTAAAGCTACATGACCCAATATCTAGTTTAGTTCAAAAATTCTATTCCCAGACCTCTGACAGATGTTTCTGTAGTCAGTCTCTGTTTGATCTTTTACCTTTCCTTTATATGGTGTATGTTGGAATAAATTTACCAATAAGAAAACAGGCATAAATGGGTTAATTGACTGTGTCCGAGATCACTTGGATAAGTAACAAAGCCAGAGTGATCCATTGTTTCTGTATCCGCAGCCCTTCTTACACCCTAAATCATTTGGCTTCCTTTAGTTTATTCCGTTGCTGGATAGCTTACTTTAAAAAGTTATTTTTCATAATGTACTGAGATCTGTGTCCCCATAATCCTGCCAGGTGCAGTGGCTCTCACCTGTAATCCCAGCACTTTGGGAGGCTGAGGCAGGAAGATCACTTGAGCCCAGGAGTTTGAGGTTGCAATGAGCTATGATGGTGTCACTGCACTCCAGCCTGGATGACAGAGTGAGACCTTGTCTCAA